>NC_090172.1:52451809-52751809 GCF_024679245.1 Pseudorasbora parva
ATAATATGAGTTAAGTGAACCTCTGAAACTCTATAGGGTGAAATGCTCCCCATATATAATTACCTTTTTTGAAGTTTACTCCGGAAGTCAGATCATTAGTTGGGATGGTCCACATCACATTCAGACTGGTGTGTTTGAGAAGCAAAACAATTTGAAAATAATAATATTAATGTATTATTATTATTTAAATTAGTTATTTAATTAGGGTACGTACCTATTAAGCTCACCAAAATCTACATTGAGACATTTTAGTGCACAGGGTATTGGTTTGAGTACAAGAAGTTATGTTAAAATAAAAGATGAATCTCTCACACAATAATAGTTTATTTATTTTAATAATAATATTACAATTTTTTTTGATGACAAAAGTGTTTAAATTCAGATATACATAATTAAATGCAAAAAGTCTGGCTGCGCTTAATTGTTACATGTTTGTACCCATCTTTGTTATTTTAAACAACATTTTTAAAGAATAATTTGATAAAGATTAACTTGAAAGTATTTACATAGATGTTCAATGTGGATGAGTTTAAAGGGTTCACACTGAGCTTCATTGAAACACTAAATATTACATTTATAAACTTAAACGGACAATTTTGCTAAATAAATAATCTAGGTCATGTATTTTACCTTAAGCTTACCTTAAAATAATATGGAATATTAAAAAATAGAAGTGATAAACCACAGAACATCAAAAAAACTGTGAATTTGTAATAAAATGGATTTAAAAATACAAGCCTGTAATGCCTGTGAAGTAATATATTAGTGTAGCACACAGTCTTATACAGCTAGCAAGCTTACTCTGTTCTGAAGCACCTGCGCTATGTTGCTAAAACTATCTTTTGGATCTAACTGTAATTATTTCCAGGTTATAATATGCAAAAGTCTAAGTTGTTTACCTTTAATTAAATAAAATCACAGTTTTTCATGATTTAATAAGAGCAATCTATTTGGATTGACAGATAAAAATTGTTTTTGTCATAATGAGAGTGTAAAAATATTTTCAGTACATTATGAAACTGTGGCAGGACAGATTAGATGGGCCTCCAGTCTAGGTATTTAATGGGGGAACAATGAGAATATCACAATGTTATCTTAGCAAGACTTGCGTACAGCGTGTACAGATTGATTTGTGAGGATGCATTTCAGTTAGGATGCTATCTAAAGCAGTTCCCTCTGTATGCAGTATACGACGAGGAACTTGAGTTTTGTAAATCACTATCAGTGTTTTGTAACATTTGTCCTATTCCTTCAACAAGATATTCAGGTGCAAGCATCTGCAAGCCTGTGTGCGTGTTTGTGTACCTTTGTGGCTTTTAAGAAGTTATGATTTCGTAATTAAGTATCTTGCAATAAAAACACTTTAGTGTTGCTTGGGGCTATCTATCTGGTAATCACAATGGGAGACTAGAGTGGAATGTGAGAAGCTCAACATTTATAAGGAGATTAGATATCATAAAATTTTTAATTGAAGCTTGCAATTTTGGAAGCGTGCAAAGTGTTCGTGCAGGGTCTGTTCCTCGAGTTACTCCACTGAAACCTTACCGGACTGATGCCAAGACATTTAATTTGTGCTACACTCAAATTTTAGTGTTCTTATATGATTCAACGATCCGGCTTGGTTTCGGAACTGCAGTTTTGTTTTGCTGGAATGCAAAATGAGCATTTGCATTGCAAATTAGCTCACTGACATTGGGCATTGCTTAAAGACCTGTTTGCATGAGAATGTTTTTGAAGAGAGGTCCCAGAAGAACAGGTGACCTCTGCGGAACGAACTCAATTAAAAATAAGTAGCATTTACAAGCACACATAATGCATACCCAAAATTCTTCATTACACAGTGCTTGGATGTTTTGAGCAGTGTGCTGATTTGTATTCCTTCCATTTTTAAGGTCATGTGCTAATTTTATATGTTGGTTAACTAAATGGGCAAACTTTTTATAAATCATGACTGCATTAATGTTCCTTACTTTTAAGTGTGGGGTAATTAAGAACTCATTTTACAAGAGAAACTATTTATGCTTGTATTTGCATTTTGAAGATTTGCTTTTTATGTGTGTAACTCGGTCTTATCTCTGGTGTTGTTGTTTTGAAAAGCAACATATTCCAAATGCCCTGTTGCTCTTCTAGCAATCTCAGAGATTTTCAAGATGATTTTAATAGTCACATGGTAATGATGCGCCATAAAAAGTCAAGAGCTTTCTGACAAACTTCATGAACTCCTTGATAATGCAGAATAATCAGAAACAACATTCTTTGAAAGTGCACCTAATTACTTTTTAATGGCCAACTGGTACCGTATCTAGAATGCAAGGCCAATTCTTGAATTAAATCATCATGAATTACAATTTCCATTAAAATAAAGGGATGCACCGATTTTAACAATCAACTATTGGCAAATATGTCACTTGCTCACTTTGGACTTTTGTCATTTAAAATAATAACTGTTTAGATCATGTTTTAAATTAGTGACGTTCAATAATGCATGCATGATGATAAACAGCAATGAAATGTAAAATAACACTGCATATTTCACTGTGGATAAATTAAAACGGATACATTTCATTAATCCGTATTAAAGTCACAAACAAAAAACTGACCGCCGTAATAGGCTCCTGCCATTTTAAGACCTCATGCATGGATCACAAATTAAAGAACACAGAAGCAGCCAAAACATTTCCATAAAGACCGATACAATTGTCATCTGGTTTGAGACATGCTTTTTCGGGCAGTAAATAATGGTGTAAACACCTGTAAATTGATGAGCACAAACCCTAGTAAATCACCTTCATGATTCTTCATGACTGTCCTCCCATACATTTTGTGCCTGAAAGGAAAAATCCTACAAATGCAATAAGTTCAGCCGCAAAAATAACTGTTTTCATGCCTTTTCAGCGCTAATTTTTACCGCGTCTTTAATAAATCCTGTCGGTAAATCATAGTTTAACGTTAAAAGGTGGTTTTTACTGGAGAAAACTGCCAGTAAATCTGGTTCATTATATAACTGCATTCACACAGCTAATCGGTTTGTTTCCTGTGCCTTTTCATGCTATTGCCAATATTCAGGTTTTTAATAATTTTAAAAAAAGCAGCTGCTAAATATTGTAGGCTGAGACATTGATGTATTATCAACTGGCAAAACTTTTGTTAAATCTTGGAAATTACATGGTATGAATGACCGCTAATGTTAGGTTGAGTTAAGTGAGGAAACTAATGTTAGGTGAATTCTGCATAAGTTTGTATTACTGTAGTACTTTCAGACTGGTTTCCTAATTCTTTATCCGCTGGTGAAATGAGTGAATGCAGCTGCAGAGTTTTATTCTTTTTTTAACGGTTCGAGCTAAGCAACTCTTCGTAATTGGACCTGAAATCAGAGCCACTGGTTAAGATGCTAAAAATGTAGTTTTTAATTTGTTGTAATTTAGTATTATAAGAACATAAAACAAATTGAAATTAATGTACTGCACTGTAGTGTACTGTACTACTGCAACACGTCTGTCTTACATTGCCCACTTAAATTAATGGGCAATTTTTGTTTGCGTTCACTCATGAGTTACAATATGCAGTTAGGACTAATGAAATAATGATGCCTATAAAAACATATTGTTTTTGTTGAGTGTGTGCGGTTTATTTTGTGTTGTAGTGGAGACCGGTCTGACATGGAAAGCACTCATCTGTTATTCTAATGGAGGGAGACTGACCATAAGAGATAACAAACTCCTGTTTGGGGGGGTGGAGGAGTTCATTGGTGTTCACTGTCTTTGGATGCCTGCAGCAGATATGGAAGTCATGAATCCTATTAATAGTAATTGAATATTGGGATTCTGCAGTGCTCTTGCATTTAGTGATCAGAATAATACAGGAGCGAACCAGCGAAAAGCACTTGTTTAGTTCTTTTGAATTGGTTAACTAATGAATAGGATATTTGGTAATTTTATGTAGTCAGGAAGTGGTTCGATATCAACAATAAGTTGTTCTTTAATCGTATTCTTTTTCCCCTGCAGCTAATTTTGCCATCCATTTTGTTTTCAGTATGGAGTCTTAATATTTTTTGATGCTTCAGCTAATTAAGAAAAGAATGGTTTCCCTTAGTAAATTTTCTTTTTCATTTGTGATCATAATTGGCTTCCTGAAATTCATTAACCAGAATACAGCCTTAAAGTTAAACAACAATGTGTGTGTGAATGTGCGTTGTCAGGAAACAAAATATGTAATAGTATTGTTTTTTGTAATAAATATATATTAAAAAATAAAAAATGGCCAGTTGAGCAAATATTTTAGCAAATTCTAATATAAAATGAACATCTATTGTTAATTTATATTGCATATATTGGCACCGATACCGCATCGGCCATTTTATCATTTGATGTCGGCCGACTGCTAACATTATGGAGACCTGCGGAGTGTAATTCTCTCCTGAATGGGGGTCTTTTAATGTCTCCTCTCGTAATCTCGATCTAACTATAGCTATATATCTATCTATAAGTATGTCTGTGTTTATGCGTCTTCTGTTTCTAACTCCAAGTTGGGGAAAATGATTCCAGCAGCTTTGGCTTGGCTTGCCCCTCCTCGGTTTGGAGTTTTGAATTCCTTCTTGAAGATTTCTATTTGCGAACAGAGCACTGATATTGTGCTTGGAACAAATTGCTACCCGCTGTTTGTTTTCGAAGACCAGGCTGGGTCTGAGACTCGCTCTCCAGACGTATTAATCTTTCTCTACAGCAAAAATGATCAACAGAAACCATCGATTAACCGCACAGCATGGAGTCATGCAACAGGGACTGGCCACCTGCAGAATATTTATCTGCTTGTCTTGGCAAAACCTCAGATAACACTAGTCTCATTGTGATGACACCAGCGACCGCAGCATTGCTCCTATTCTGGAAACTGTTGTCACTGTATGGTGGATCTACCTGTTTTCATGCTTGTCAAACCCATCATCATGGCTCATGCATGTGTTTGTGCATTGGCTGTGTTTAAGGGAGTCAAATGCAAACCAAAATGCAAATGTTCACCTCACTCTTTATTTTAGTGCCTCTTGCAATGTGAATCACAAGTTAAAAATAGTTAATTGTTTAGTACTTGATAATATTTATTTTAACAGACCCTTCCTGGGATTTTCAGGAGGGGAAGTCGTCATATTTTGGTGAACTTCTTCTATAGTGGCGAATGGGAGAAGACAGCAATTATCATTTTTGTATTTCCATTTGCTCATATAGCCAAAAAAAAAAAAACCTCCAAATAATGTTTCCACTTTCCAAAAAAATAGAGAGATTGATTTTATGTTGGCCAGAAGAGGAAAAGATGTCAGATTTGCCATCTCTCCCTCAGGCGTTGTATTAGAAACACCCTTACAGGTCTTTTATTTTTTATCAGTTGTATCCTATCTATCTAATGATACTGCCAAAAATGCAACCAAACCATTTCATTTTAATTGTGTGAAATATCCAATTACATAATTGTTATAATCAGTCATTGCTTCTATTTAAGTTCATCCCTGTTCAGGCCTGTGCAGGACTACTGCTTATGTGTTTCTGTGTTAGTTCCTCAGAGACTACAGTAACCTTGAGATAAGGTTAAAGCTTCAGTATCAGAAGAATAATACACCAGATCTGTGTTAGATTGTTAGCGATCACGGGTTATTCTTACCAACATGCCATTTCAATCTGCTCGTTTAAATGGATAATTCACCCTCAAATTTAATTTCAATTAGCATTTACTCACCCTCATGTAATTCTAAACATGTTTGGCTTGAAACACACAAAAAAGATAGTTTGAAAAATGCATCAGTCTTTTTTTTCTTCTATATAATTGAAGTTAATAGACCCCTGATTGACCCTGACTTTCACTGCATGGACAAAAAAAGAAACTTCTTGAAAATATCTCCTATTGTATAAAGGGATTAAACATCACAATGACAACTTTTCTTTTTTTTTTGCAACAAAAATCAAACATTACTTGAGTCGAATTTCAAATGAAGATGCCCTTTTTTCACTGTCTAGCCCAAGAAAAACTCATTTATTTTGTTAATTAGGTAATAGAAAATGAATGATTGTGTGTAATTTGAAACGTTTACCTCTGCCACAGCGCCTTCTGGGAGAAGATTTATTTTAAATTCAATAAAATGTATTCGGCTCAGCGTATAGCTGAAGGGTAAGTTCGCCAGGGAACACTTGACCGCAGCGTCTCGGACAGGAAACTTGGGCAGGTTATAATTGGAGAGCCACAGCAAGCCAGATTCACTCGTGTACGCATCTTTGTTGACTCGTCGGGATCGTGGCCAGCCGTCTCCGTTTGGATCCTCCACAGCTTTGGTCCGTGGTACCAAACCACGCGGTGTGCAATTACGGGCATGTGGAAATAGCTGAGCTATGTTTCGTTTCGTCTGGGCAATTCTGCAACCAGTAGGCTTTTGTCTACAGAACACAGCCGACCTCTTCTATGGAATGGCATTGTATTCACTTCAACAAAAGCTGCTAGTAACAGCTACACCGCAATGGGAACCACTCGTTAAACTATTTTGCACATTTTAAGGTTAATGTTTTGTTTGAGGAAACTCTTGGATGTTTGGGAGGCTAATGTCAGGCAAATGAGATGTTTAATGGTGCTGGGTGGTGAACTGTTTAGTATGCTGTCTAATATTTAACAGGAGCACATTTATCTAATGCTGATGCAACCCTGACGGTAGTGCTTAAAGCAGCTCCACGAGCTGATGTTTATTTATTAGATCCCGCAACGTGATATTAGTCGCTCATACAGGGATCATAATGAAGTCCATGTGACTCATTTTTATGAACTTCAAAGAGCTCCCCGTGGCCTCTCGTGCTGTCATCTCTCATCACCAGTCAGCAGTGCGGCCGCGTTGACCTGCGACCTCAGAACTGTCGCCATGGTGACCGTCTGACCTTCCCGAGCAGCTACAGAAGTTGGGAGTGGAAGTGGCCTCCGGGGAGGGAATGGAATGTTCTGTGTTAGAACTGAACGGAGCAGCACAGCCTAATCACAGAACAGTATGGGATCATGCATGCACCTGGGACAACTCCAGGCTTACTCTGCATAGATATTTATATATTGCTGATACTGTAGAAATCGCTATGAATTCCTAATGAGAAACACTCAAATGAAGGTCGATGCATGTAGTATGTTGTGTGTAAAGGGATGTTGCCATTTTGGTTTTAGTGTTAACATCGTTTTGCACACATCTTTGTTGCCCACCCATTTGCAAAGCTGTTTAAATGACTGAAACGCTGTTGGAAAAGCTGTTTAAATGTGCTCAAGAAAATGAACAGTATTGTGTGAAGAAGGGATCCTCCTTAGGAAAATTACATAATTGGGGAATTATTGGGAATTGAGAAAAGTCACTTAACTGTCTGTAGAGGAAATAGTTTGATGACTTGATTGTGCTAATGAGGCATTACAGTTTTGAAAATCATTTCCAAAGGAAACTGATTTCAGTGAGGATAAAGAAACTGAAGGAAATGAGGGATGTTTTTAAGACTTCCCATGTATTAGTAATTTTGAGAACATTTTACATGATGTAATAATCAGAGATGCGTCAATTCGTTTCTGTAATTTACTTAATGTTCTTTTTTTAATCAGTGTGGCTTTACTAATATATATATATATTTATTTAGCATTCAAAGGTTTGGAATCGTTTTTTTAAGTCCCTCTGTGGTCAATCATTTTCTCCCTTAAAGGGATAGTTCACCCAAAAATGAACATTTTCGTCATTTACTTACCCTCCAGTTGTTCCAAACGTGTGTTTTTTGTTCTTATTTTGTTCTTAGATATTTGGAAGAATGTTTGTAACAAAGCAAACTTTTTCCCCCGCATGGTATTCAATGGTTGCTCTATCTGCTTGGTTGCAAACATTCTTCCAAATATCTTCTTTTGAGTTCAGCAGAACAAAGAAACTCATACAGGTTTGGAACAACATGAGGGTAAGTAAAATGACAGAATTTTCATTTTTGGGTGAACTATCCCTTCCATCTTTGATCACTACATATTTTTAAAAAAATGCTGTTAAAAAAAATGTCTTCATGCCTTTAAAATAGCTTCAATATAAATCTACACCATTTCTTGTGGTGCAATTATGAATATGCAAATTAGCTCAGACTCCACTCACACCAGCTCAGAGATCCATTCTCTCTACTTTACTGTAGTAAATGCTGGACATGTCATGCGGAAATACTGGTTAACTCAGCCATATATGTTTGAACCAGAAACTGATTTAGAAAAAGTGGAAGATTAGTGGGCTACAAACTCAGTATATCAGAATGGTAATGCGTTTTATGTGTGGCTCTTTACAACATTGGAAGGTAATTAAAATGATTAGCCTTTTGCTTGACTGCGTTATCAAACAGCTAATGATGTGTTGGTAATGTTACACAAACATGTTCCCGTTCACCATCTCGGAGTCAGACTGCTGCCATCTAAAAATGTGCATCCTTAGAAACACTTTGAACAACTTAGAACTTCAGTGGAGAAAGACTCGGTTAGTCCTAACATCGTAATACATCATATGCATAATTTATCCGCTATATTGCTAAATGTACGTGATTTTTCGTATCAGCAGAAAAATATGCTGGGATAACCTGGCTTCTCTCGAGACTCCACTGCTTTAGAATATAGTTTCTGTTCTTCAAACACATTAATAATAATCCAAAAATGCACCAAATCAGCATACTAAAATGTAGAAGCATCATGCTACACTGAAGACTGGAGTAATGGTTGCCATCACTGGAATAATTATCATTTTTAAAAGTTGAAAAAGAAAAAGCTGTTGAAAATTGTAATGTTGCTGTTTTACTGTATTTTTGATCATGTAAATATAGTCTTGGCGGGCATAAGTGGCAAATATCTTTTTTACACCAAAATGTTTCATAAGTTTATTTTTCATAAGTTTGAAATGGGGTGTCTGCATTACAAATGCTTATGTTTTATAAAACAGTCCAATTATACAGGGCTTCTCTAAGATTGACTTGTCTTTGAGGAGATTAGTGTCTAAGAAACTATTTTAAAAAAGATTTTATGTTTTGATGTAACTGAATTAAAATGTGACTTATATGCTGGACGTATTTGTCTCTCTTTAATTATTAGTAATGTCGTAATTTATTGAATTTTGTTAATGCCACCATTTTGCCAACAACACCTTAAATGTGTTGTCCTCCTTTCTTAATCCCTTTTTACTCAGGTTTTAAATTATCCAGTGGAACGCTTTTACTTATTCACCATGGGCAGCTTTTTTTTTTTTTTTTTTTTTTTTTGACAGACCTCAAAATTGTTCTGACCCAATTTGCAGTCTTTTTAAAGCTTTTTTTCCCCTCAGTAATTTCTCATGACAATTAACACTTCAATGTCAAGTCTTTTTTCCTCCTAATGTTGGCAAGTAATATAACCTTTATGATCTATTCAAACTTGAGTTTGGCAGTTCTAAATAATAACCTATTTGTTTATATGTCTTATGATGCATGTCTTATTTGGTTCACCTCCAACCTTTTAGATACCTGTTGTTTTTTTGTCAAATGCTGACACGTTAGTCTCAGAATAGTTCTGCTTAAGGTGTTCAATGGAATCAAGAGCATGTGTTCATAGGCAAGTAGCCAGGTTACGTTTCCCAAGGTCAGAGGAGGTTTGATTTATGCTGAATGCTCATGTCAGTTTTTCTGCCAAGTGTTTCATGATGTGACTATCAGATCTTACAGTGGATGGTGTTAACATACTAGCCTGCTTCTTTAAATAAAATTATAATTTTAATAGTATATAGTATAGTATAGTGTTATAATAGTGTTTTTTTTGTGGCATATTATTTATCGGTTTAATTTTATAGGAAGTGAGTGCGATTATTGTAACATTTAGATTAATCCAAAATCGATCGCTTTTTACTTTCACTTTTAAATTCACAATCATGTATACTCTTTATGTGTGTAGGCTACTCTGTATAATATAGGGAGTGATGGTAATGAATGACTGCACATTTTACAAGGTAAGATATTCTTAAGTCACATTCTAGAAGTCATCTCGGACCTACTTTATATTAAGTGGCCTTAACTGTGTACTAACATTATAATTAATAATTTGATACAATGCACTTATTGTGTACATACATGTTTTTACTTTGTACTTACATTTTTAAAAATACCTTCATGTAATTACGTCTGTAATTAATTTCTGTAGTTACATTTGTAATTACACAGTTGGCACTTCCCTTACACCTAAACCTACCCTTAAACTTACTCACACCACCACACCTGTCCCTAACCCGTATCCACCTCAATATCAGCAAAAGTGCTTTGCAATACAATTTGAAAACAGTAAGTACATTGTACTTATTTTTTTGATGTAAGTACATAGTACTCAAGGCCACCTAATATAAAATGGGGCCGTCATCTCTCCTTACTCTTATCACACTTATAATTGTAGCATCTGTTGTCCTTTTGAACTAAATGGTTATATTTCCTATAAAATAGCAGTGGCCAAGTAATGTAATTGGCGTGTGGCTGAACACTGTAACACCAATAACCAACTACCGCAGCAAGCCTGGTTCAAAACAGTTTAAAATGTGGAGTAAAGCATCCAAGCAGTGTGAGAACAAAAGGGCATTGATGGTCATCCAAATGTATCATACTGTACCTGGACTTGGACATGCATGAGGATGGACGAGAGACAGTGCTGGATTTATGGCAGCAGTTACAAGAAGCAATTAGCTTCAGGCGTGCCCTATCAGGAGCTGCCAGCAGTTCATTGTCCATTCATTTCATTCAGTAAAACATGATTTCCAGCCAGGTGAAGTAGCATCTGTTAGATTTTCCATTGTAGCAAATCATAAAGTTTGTGTAGTTGCAGTTTACCTACTGCTTGTTTTCTAATAAAATTTCCTGTTGGAAACACTGAGTGAGCAAATTTAATCTTAAATGGATTCTAATAACACTATACTAGGCTCCATGAGAACTGTGGCAACCAGCAGCATGCTGGAAGTTTTTGTGCCATCTGGAGTAGGTGTGTAAGACTCCTCTTACTCACTCCATTTATTTATTTATTTATTTATTTATTGAGTCATATTGTGGTATGAGCATGCATAATCAAGTGCGTGAGAGAGACTTATTATTCAGTGAGTGGGTCCTTACATCTGACGGTCTGGCCATTGCAGACGCTAGTCTGTTGTGGTTTAACATCACATACTCTAGTGGGTTTTTTCCTCTTTGTCATTCTCCTCTCTGTGTGCAGAAAAAGTGATGACTGACGTGTCAAAACAAGGCTGACACGGTATGGGATATATTTTGGGTATATATTTGGTATAATCCTCACTGACCTTTTTGTTTGAGGAAAGGTCAGGTTTTTATGATATTTTTCATCTTCCCAAAGAAAGATGTTGAAAAAGATGCTTGTATCGGCTTTAGGGTCACGGTTTTGGTACAGAAAAAAAGAACCAATGTCAAATAAAAAATGAAGAATAGAGCAAAGATGCAAATAAAATGGTGCAATATACAAAGTGTTTACACAACACAAGGAAACTTGATTTAAATTTTTGAGTTAAACACGTAGCACAATTAAAGGCACAATATGTAATGTTTCAGCATTAAAAATATAAAATATCACTATATCTATGTTATATATTTTTTAAAGTTGTGTGTTTACATTATCCCGACAGTTCCAATTAACTTCTAAATCCAGAGAAATTAATATTTTAATTCAAAGACACGGACCGTGTCTTTATTTCCGTTATGTCGCCAGTCTTTCACGTCATATCCACGTTTGCGTCTTGCTTCCTGCGAACTCGGCGCAGTCGGCGGAACCGTCAAACTCAAAGAGGAACACTGACAGACAGTATAAGGGGAACCCCCGTATAAAAAAGTCTGTATGATAATGGATCATGACTACTCTTTGCCTGTACGTTTTGCCAGCTCAACAAAGCGCAAACGTACGGGTGAAAAAAATGACCCGAGAAGATTTTGGGACAGTAGAAGAAGCAAGAGACGTGTAAACCTTGGAGAAGCCTTTGAAAGATGGCGAAATCTTCGTGACAAGCTCGGACTGCAGAGAGATGCTGATCTCGCTTGCGTTTTAATAAACAGGTCATTTAAGTAACCATTCAGCTATGTTTGCATATTGCATAGCGATCTTGACCACATTGAGACGCGTTTAGCTGAATACGTAATGTTATACATTTTGTATCGGCTTTTCAAACAGGCGGATTCTCTGTTTTTGGAGACTGAAAGAGCTATTTTTTAAAAAACTGATTCAAAAGTATATTTCTATCCGTATATTTGGTGACACGATGATGTCATGTTTAAAACGCAGATGGACTAGCTATTATTGGTTTTATATGTAGCTGGAGAAAGTAACGTTAGCTTCATAAGGTAATATGCCACTATCTTGGTCAATTAATATAAGTTGACCGTCACTTTTATCATATGTTAATACTAGCTACATATAATATTGATTTAATAATGATCTACTTATTCATATATCTCTGAGTTCCAAAATAAATGTTTATTAGAATGATTGATGAACGTGGGGAGCGACACAGCGCGTGTTCCAATAAACAACGTATTGCTGGTGCTGGTTCTCTCATTTACTGTTTTATGTTGGTAATGATAAACTAAATTGAAATTTATTTCCTTATTGAAGAGTTGATATACAGAATGTTCGACAATCGCGGATGCCATGTCAACATATCTATAATTTGAGTAACTCAAATTATGATGCGCGGTTAATATGTCAACATAGCCTACCAACTTATAGGTGTGTTGACATAGCGACCGCCCGCACAACATTCTGTCTCGCACATTATCTAACGTTACTGATAAGTTTGTTAAGTAACGGTAGCTCGCTGCTATTTCATTAGATTGACATTACATAAAGTGAAAAGCCGTAACTAAACTTAACAATAATAGAGATGTAATATAACAATTACCTTGTCAGTGAACATGTTTTCTGCTGGAGATGCCAGATTCGCTGGTTGACAGTGGCAATAATGACAACAACTCCCATGAGCCCACGCACTTTCCCGACGTCATCAAAGTACGTCTGTTGTTATTATTTTGAATGAGTGACCCCTAGTGGCCAAAAGTTGCATACTGCACGTTTAAATGCAATAGAATAAAGAGATGAAACAGAAGTAAACAGAGGTTTTTTTTTTGGGTAGGTCTAACATTGTCGCAATATTACCCTGTTTGACACTGTGAAGCTGCTTTGACACAATCGTGATTGTAAAAGCGCTATATAAATAAAGTTGATTGATTGATTGATTGACATTATATTCAGGTACAGAAATACTACAGAAAATGAAATAAGCAATCAAATGTAAAATAACATAGTCTGTATAAATGAAATACAAAGGCTATTAATTAAGACACATATTAGGCAGCTGTCACTTTAAGAGCTGGTGAAGGGATCCATTGTACTGTTACACGTTTGTTTGAGACTTAACTGACTGCACTTATGAGGAGACTCACCAAGATTTAAGTTTTGAAAATACTGTGTTTTTGATCATTAAATTTGACCAGAATTTCCCTCATTATAAGCCTGGGTATATTATGAAATCTAAATATATTAATATGTCTCCATTATAATCAGTGTTGACAAATATATTTTTTTATCTTTTAGTGTTATATATAACTGTAAAATGAAAATGCATAAGAAATTTAATATCCGCTTTATCTCTGACACTTTACCATTTGGGTGACCTGAATTTAAATCTAGCTTGGAGTATGACTTAGCCCTCCACTTTTCATTATTGTTCCCTGTGACATCTGTGCTGTCCTTTCAATGAAAGTGTCAAAAGCCTTAATATATAAAAAATAAATGTAACAAGCCTATAGTGGAAATAGAAGTACTCTGCATCACATCAGCATTTTCCATGAGTGCTGTTTTAAATGCCTGAAGAGCATGACACATCTTTAATGTCATTTTTCATGTTGTAAAGTATGGTATTTGAAACAGGGTTGTATTTATTAGTAAGGGTGATGGTTGTAGTCAGAAATTCTGACCGTAATATAATTTAAATAACATGTCAAGACAAAGCCGTGACAAACAGAGTCAGAAAACTATTGTCATGCCAGTGATTTCATATGGATCATTTATAGGTACCCAGCTGTCCCAAAGCACAAGTTATCATACTTCAACCACAGCGTTGCCTTCCCCCCCATCTTTCATGTTTCTTTAGTAGAACTGCATTTCATTAATGTTCTTCAGCCAAGCAGTATGTTCTATCCATCCTGTCTCTCGTTTGGATGTGGGCTTTAGATGTCACTGTGGCATCCTAAATCAATTACTGATTTTGATATCCATAAAGAAATCCCTTGACATTTATTGCCATATACCAAGTGAAGTGTTTTGTGGAAAATATATTGATCCTAGGATTTTTTCAGCTGGCTCATGGCTCAGAGGATGCAGTAATGTGTTTTTACAAGGGGAAATCTGTATTTCCAGTGCTGCCACAGTCATAGACTTTTCCAAATTAAATGAGCTGTCCATGTATGCAACCTTTGCAGGGCACTTCAGAGTCCATGCCAGCCATGTAGTCATGTTGTTTAAAACACAAACATTTTAAATTAGACTTTTAGAATTATATTTATTTTATTTATTTATTATTATTATTTATTTATTATTTATTTTAATTTTTGCATTTATTGCTTTAATTTAATGCAATAGGAGTAGATTGATTTTCATTTAGCTTGCCACAGTGCATTCTGGGATTGCCTTCTCTGCGATGGATACATGTGATACTACCTTGGATTTCAGACATACTTTAATTTAAAATGTTGTTTTCAACATTGATAATAATACATCTTTCTTGAGCAGAAAGTCAGCATGTTAGAATGATTTGACACCGAAGACTGGAGTAATGTTGCTTAAAATTAACATTTGCCAATTAAACTATATTCGAATAGAAAAGTATTTTAAAGGATTATTTCACTTAAAAATGAAAAATTTCTAATAATTTACTCGCCCCCATCTCATCCAAGATGTCTTTCTTTCTTCGGTCGAAGAAAGTTTTTTGAGGAAAACATTCCAGGATTATTCTCCTCACTAGAGTCTTCCATGGCAACCAAAATATTGAAGGTCCAAATCAATTAATTTTTTTAAAGGGCTTAAGAGGCTCTGTGCAATCGGTCATTAACATTTTGTGTTTTAAATGTGTATATACTTTTTAACCTAAATTATCTTGTGCTGCTTTGCGATGTGCCATCACTGCCATGGATTGTGTAATCACGTCGGAAAGGTCAGGCTAGACATAGGCAGAAGTATCACCACCCGTGTCGCAGTTGCAGAGCAGCAGAAGATGAGCAATTTAGGTTAAAAATATATACATTTAAAAAAAAACTTTAATGACAGATCGTTTCACTAGATAAGACCCTATTGCTCCCCTATGATATCGCAGAACCTTCGAAGCCCTTTGAAACTGCATTGATTTGGACCTTCAACATTTGGAAGTCTATAGTGAGGAGAAAAATGGAATGGAATTTCCTCAACAAACATTTCTTTTCGACTGAAGAAAGAAAGACATGAATATCTTAGATGAGATGGGGGGTAAGTAAATTATCAGGAAATTTTCGTTTTAAAGTTAACTAATCCTTTAATTTGTAACAATTCACAATGCTACCGTTTTAATGTATTTCTGATCAAATAAATAGCCTTGGTGACTATAATAAAATTTTACTGATTCCAAAATTTTTACAGATACCGTCATAATCTTGTTGATGTCAATTCAGATGCAAAAGTATTTTGATTTCTGCAAAAAAAAAAAAAAAAAGTTGAATGTGGGCAATATCATCATGGTTACTTCAGGGGTTTTATTACTCCGTACGGTCTTGTAACTGTTTTCACTTTACCCTTGATATAATCTTTTTCACGTCTTTTGATGTTGCTCTGCCGTAGATGTCTGACATTAAATTATGCGTTTTTTTTTCTTTTCTTTGAACACCTGAGCAATCATATTCTCCCTTCCTGTAATTGGGCCAGAGCCCAGAAGGGAAAACCAATTCTGTGTTTCTGTGCAAATTAATTCACCTTTGACCCAGGCCTTCACACACTTCCATTCCAGATGTATCAACTGAGATGGTGCTCCTAAAAAAAAAAAAAAAAAAAAAAAAAAAAACCATCCCTTTTGTTTTCCACAAGTGCTTTAGACATCATTTTAATCACCATTTGACAATCTAATGTTTTGGTTTTGTGAGACAAAAGACACAATTTGTAGTACAGGGCAAATCAAGCTGGTTCTAATGAGAAGACGTGTTAAATGGATGACTTTGCTTGCGTAACCTGGTCCTGCTTCTCACTTTGATTTAATGTTCAGAGCTTATGTTGAAATCTCTTTGAAAGTCCATGCTTCAGGCATTCTTTCGACCTCCTCCGACGCAAATAAGAACCACATGTGCATTTTGTTAAATATGCAGCAGACTGCAATTTAAAAAAGACGCTCCAAAACCTCAGATAATGTTTTTGTTTTAGTATGCTCAGATAAACTAATTGAGTGCTTTTTGAGAGACGGAGATGCAGCATTGGTTCTGAGTGAGGAAAATGAAAGGAACTGCATATGTCCCAGAAAAGTTTTCTTCTAAACTCGCTTCTCCACTGGAGCAGGGTGGTGCCGCTTTGGTGAACAGTTTTTTTTTAACCCCTACAGCATTTAGGCCTGGAGGTCATAAGCGGCCCGTACTGCAGCTTGTTGGCTTGCTGACACACAGCACCGGTTAATGGTGCGGCTCGCGATCCATTTGCACCAGCTTCTCCTGCTCCTCTGAAAATAAAGATTAACTTTCCACTGCTCCCACTTGGTCCGTTTGTGTTTTTCCATCGGCTGCCGTAGTAACTTTCGGAAAAGGTGCTTATCGAGAGCTTTGGAAAACAATTTAGTTACTAACTTTGCCACTCTATTCTGTCACCCTCACAGGAATTTACGTTGCTCTTGCCGTGATTAATGACACCCATGGTCTGATGGATAGCATCCTAATACCCCTACAAATTCCCTTCATGGGCTTTTTTTCAGCGCTCCCCTTAAAAGTCTCGCTGACGATGAGGAAACTTTATGTGAGGCTCCTTTTACCAAGCCTGAAATGAAGGTTTAGTTTGCAGTTTGCAGATGCCAAATATTTTTAATGTTTCAGAAGTTACTGCATACGCTGTTTATTTTTAAGACACTATCCTAGGAGTTGTTTGTCCTTTGCTGTGGCATGAAATGCCAAGGCCTGTGCATAAAGTTTTTTAAAGGGCAATAATGTGGTACTTTTCCGTTACAACAAACTTTAGTGTTTTCAGAACAAGCATCTTATTGATCATACCTGGGGTTAGAGATTTGAGGTTATAACTAAAAAAGGTAATGGAAGATGCATCATATTACTTTCCTAAATAGTGATTGTACTTAAGATTTTCACTGGCCAACAGTAAAACAGGTGGAAAAAAGTATTTTAAATTTACCATAAACCATTAAGACCAGAATATTATGGAGACTTATACCTGGTTTAGACTACAAGATATTTTTGTCTGTTACGATAGTCACTGTGTCAGATTATGCGATTTTGACTCCTAAAATCTTGTCATGTCCTGGACTAGAAACATGTCAGACTACACATTGCTACTCGACCAATCATCGCTTGTTGTCACGACGTGCGTGATGTCACTGACTTTCAGAAACGAGAGTGTAAACAAACGATGTCTGAAGCGGCGTGTTTTGGCTGTTTTATGTTTAGAAAAGCGCAAAAATAGAAAGAAAACCCAACAAAAAAATGTTCTTGGCTTCCTGGAAGAGGACATTATGGGCTGTCAATTCTCAAAAGAGAACTTGAGGTAAAATATTGTTCTTTTTATATTAAATATTTAGTTATTAGCCAGTAGTAAAAGCTTGCCACCACAACGTATTTGTAAAACATATATTAAGCTTACATTCCAGTAACGTTACTCACTGGGTTGCTGAAGAGCTTCCGCTATCGTTCGCCAGCATTTTTCTTATTTGGTTGTGGTAGTCCGTCGATGACACATCGTACAGGCAGGAGTACTGTTGCCACAGCTCCACGAACCTTTCCTCCATTTTATAATTCCTCCTAAAGTTAGCCGCTCCATCATCTCTCTTGCGTTTCGCCGTGTTTGAAAGCTGTGTATGAAAACTGTCTGTGCTCCTGTTGGTCAGCGTCACACGTGACGGAACCCGTCGTGAAGGACCGCAAAAAAATTCAACATGCTAGTCTTTCTGTCATGACGTCGTGAACTATCGCAGACGCGGATTCGGTTGTCGTATACTATGACACACTATACGAGATGAAACGATCGATTCTTGTGTCCCGACGTCCATTATCGTTTACGAATCCCTATGCCCCCTTTACGTCACACAGATCGTGCCAAATTCGGGCTAATATCGTGTAGTCTGAACCAGGCATTAGGGGTACTTTTGACTTGATCTCTATGGTATTCTTAGTTTTTTTTTTTAGCCTAACAATACCCTGACAACCAAATGACAACACTTCAACAAATTCTTTTTTTAAAATATTACTATTGCTTAATGTTGTTGGCATCTCAAGAAGAAAAGAAAAAAGAAAAGAAAAGAAAAGAAAAGAAAAGAAAAGAAAAGAAAAGAAAAGAAAAGCACTCTTGTTTGCCTCATGGGATTTAATTGAGTCATTATTGTATTTTTAACACTTCATGCCTCAATCAGGATGAAAAATAATAAGCAATTATGTCATTTACTCTTGATTTGATACAGTTCTTAAAATGCTTACTTCATATTGGAGGTGATGCAGGCAAATCTGTGACGATTTGCTTTTACATTCCTCAAATACAAATGTGCTTTGCTTTTCTTGGCTCAACTTTTCAGAGACCACAAATGAAACTTGTTACTTCCTGTTATGGGTGTAGTCTGTATGGTTTGTGTATCTGAAGATTTGAAGAAAAAAAAGTGTAAAAAAGCACTCAAAAAGCTCAGTGAAATTCACTTCTTTAAAGAAATAATTCTTTAAAATATTTTATTTACTCCCTCACATGTTGTTTCAACCCAAAACTGTCTATCGATCTTTCATTTTTAAGAATATCTGGCCAATAATAAGTCTCCTGAAGACACAAAATGTGAGGAAGAGACAGAACTTGTGCATTAATAATTGCCATCTCTAAAGAACAGTTTAATTATTTAAAATCAGGAACCTGATTCGATTTGTGAAGTATTAATTCAGATCAGTATTGTGAACTGGATCATCTGATCTGTTTGTCTATCTTTCTTTATCAGAATTTAGGAGAGCAGTTGTAATAAATCTAATTCTAATGCAAGCTTTAAATATAATATGCATATTGTATTAGCTATTTTTAACACCTTTTAATGGTTCTTTTTGTTGTTGTTGTTGTTGTAATTTTAGCACTTGACGGCTCCAGTTCTCTTTCTCTTTCACTATTATTAAAAAGAGTCATCATCAGGATACACTATAACAGAATCCTGCTCAGTCTTTAAAGTACAACAAAGAGGTGAATCAAAAGTTATTGCCTTTGGTGTTATACACTAAATACACTATACACTAATTCTAATGCAAGCTTTAAATATAATATGCATATTGTATTAGCTATTTTTAACACCTTTTAATGGTTCTTTTTGTTGTTGTTGTTGTTGTAATTTTAGCACTTGACGGCTCCAGTTCTCTTTCTCTTTCACTATTATTAAAAAGAGTCATCATCAGGATACACTATAACAGAATCCTGCTCAGTCTTTAAAGTACAACAAAGAGGTGAATCAAAAGTTATTGCCTTTGGTGTTATACACTAAATAAAGCCATATGGGTTTGAAACTGCATGATGGTGAGTAAATCATCACAAAGAAGTTAGATTTGGCCCAGCTTCGCTACTGTTGTTTTCATCTTAGACCAAAGTCAACCCAGACCGACAATTGAAATAATTTTCAAAAAAATGCACAATATCTAAACAATCTCATTTGAAGATGAGATTGAAGAGAGTTTGAAATGGATTTGCTCCAGGTTTTGTGACGTTGGATACTGTAGCATTGACATCTTCAGTGCTTTAATGCGTTTCTGTAATGAGGCCGTCTTTGACATTTTTAGGTAATTGTCCTTCACACCTGTAAAAGGGGTTTCTTGTCTGGTCAAATCTTTTTTACTTCTTCAGATGGTAGTGGTTCACATTAGCTACCACAGAGCATCAAGTCTCATTGTTGAACACAGGGAATTTCTTTGGTGAACCTGCTAATATGATGTTCCACATTGCGATACTTGATAATTTCACACATTTTATTTATTTACATTTCGTATCAGTCAGTTTTTTTTCTCTGTTCATTCACCATGGGAAATCACCTAGGGAATGCATTGCAATTTATTTGAACATCCTTACTTCAGTATGGCTTATTTTGAATATTGTCATGGTAGGCATGAAAGCAGTTGCTAAAGCATGGAAAATGTGATGTCAACTCGCTTGACAGTGCAACATGGATATTATTTCTCTGGAATGGTTATTGGTGTCTCTGTTTTTGCTGTTACTAAAACCAAGATGTCAAATTTATTGCCTGCCATTGGCTGTTTCTATAGTAACCATGGGTAGCCAGGTATGAATGTGTTTTTTTGCTCCTCATCTTCTGTCAATGCCCTCTCTATCTTTTTTTCCCCTCCACAGCGCATTTTCCAAAAATCTCTCTTTAATAATGCATGAGTTGAAGGAGACCTGTTATGTTTGGAAAGCTCTAGTTGGGGTTTCAAGTGTAATTGATTAACCAGCTACTAATGTGAAATCTGTATGCACAGATCAGTTTCCAAAAGTCGAAATGTTTTGCATTCAGTGGAGCCATATCCATAGATCAGGTTTAATTGATTATGATAGATCGTACAGCTCTAGACGTTTCCTAGAACTTCTTCAAAATATTCATCCAGATTCACCTCTTAAAGAACTTTAAAATGAAAAAGATAATGTTCTTATAAATTGCCACATAGCCCTACATTATCCACTGTGAGAACAACGTTCAAGTCAGCTCATGGACCTGCTTCCAAAAAAGTGCTGTTTAGCTGTGCTTGTCTTTTTAATTTTTTTTATATTAAACGGCAATGCACAAACTCAGCTCACCCAGAAGCAACCCACATCTTCGCCTAAAAGGTTCCTTCGTAGGATTCAGACATTTATATTTTTTCTTTTGGCAGCTGTAAGAGTTTTCTTCTTAGTCCATCTCTAGGGAAGGTACTGTGCAGCTGGAAACTCGTCTTTTGGCCGTCTTCATAAATCTGAATCAAGCTTTCAGATGACCTCAGCAGAAAAAGTAATGATCATAATCTTACGACAATGTGTGGAGATACTCTTCACTGGAGTATCACGCTTCGTGGCTCGACCCACCTGGAGATTGGAAGCACTCCCTTAATGTTCCATGTTCACTTACACCTGGACTGAGATCTGCAGGGACAATTTGTGCGGTCTAATTTCCTCTAAATGTTGTTTGGAAGGTTTGTGGACTCTGAGAAGGGGCTGCAATATTGATTGATGGCTATGGTGATTTATCAATCCCTGGCTGTGAATAGACAGAGCTGAAATGAGACTCAAAATAAGTTGGAGGAGGGGAAAAGAGAGCATTATGAGTGAAGTGTAAGAAATGAAGACCTTCTGGTATAAATGAATGGCATGTATAAAATAGAAAGTGAAGGTAAAAAAGTGACAGGCAAGTCAATAAGATGAGCGACAATTACGCATTTGATTTGAAGAGATTATAAAATACACAACCAACAGTTTGGTGATATTAGTAAGATAATTTAAGATATTATTTGATTCATCAGAGACAAAATTATATTTTATAATGATATAAAATGTTACAAATGTTGCAATTTTTTGCACAAAAAGTTTAAAATATCAACAAAAAAACTAGAACAATGTTATATATTTTGCTGATGTGTACTTGCATTATCCTAAATGTTTCCTACAATGTTTAAATCCATATAAAAAGCTATTTTAACCAATTTAATGGTCTGTGTAATTGCACCACCTGTCAATGTCATATCATACGCCATACATATGATGTCATTAGAAATTAATTCTGTGTGATGATTTACTCATCATGCAATTTCAAACCCATATGGCTTTATTTAGTGTATAACACCAAAGGCAATAACTTTTGATTCACCTCTTTGTTGTACTTTAAAGACTGAGCAGGATTCTGTTATAGTGTATCCTGATGACTTTTTAATAATAGTGAAAGTGAAAGAGAATTGGAGCCTTCAATGTCATACCCTCAATTTCCTTTTTTACTTTCTTAGAAACACCAAAAACGCTTACTGTAAAAAAAAATTCAGGTCTCCAATTAAACATTTTCAAGTGACTGATCACATCTTAATTTTTCAGTTGGCCAAATTGAATTTCTGTGAATTAAATTGCGTCAATTCACAGAATTTCAATTCGGCCAACTGAAAAATGTAGATGTGATCAGTCACTAGAAAATGTTCAATTGGAGACATTATTTTATTTCTTTTACAGTGCATGGATGAGCTGTTTTAACTGAAAGCACCTTGCACCGACATATTTTCAAGTGCCATTGTTTTGTCTTAAGATGCACATCAGTAATGTTTTTGTCTAAGGCACGATTATAAAAGATACTTAAATCCCCTAATTGAACTAAGGCCTAATCCTGGCTTAATCTAAGCCATTGTTTGTTAAACCAGGTGTATGTGTTTTATTAGACATGCACTCTAAAAACTAATACTATGATTTACTCAATTTTTTTGGTGAAACATTTTTACACTAAAAAAATTGAGTAAATTTTAAAGCAGTGAAATCAATTATAGACACCATATGATCTGAGTAAATGTAAGTAAAAAAATTAAGTAGATCTGAGTAACTGCATTTGTAACATTAACAAATTCAATTGAGTAGAAAAAAATGAGTAAAAAGCATTTTAAAAACCAATATTTATGACTAATATGAACTGTTTTTATTTATGAGTATTACTAACTTGTATACTATAACTTTAATTTCCTCTAAACCTTTGTAAAATACTCCACAGTCCACACAAACACACTTATACATGACATGGCCTTTATTGTCGATGAGTACAGCAATAACGTTACAGCATATATTACTGTTTTGACATGTAAAGAATAACAGTTATTTTACAACATTTAAACTCATGTAACAAACATTTTAGAAGTAAAAATTAAACATTTAAAAGTAATTCAAGTGTAATCAACCGGTCTGTTATCCCATTTCCACCGTATCAGCGCTGTTTCTCGAGCCTGAGATGGACTAAGGTTAGCGGTCTGCGGGTGGACTTTGAACTTGAGACAGCTGTCCTGCGTTTCATTCGTAGCTGAAAGATGCTGCGAGGCGCCAGACTCCATAACCTGACAATAAACAAACAGTGCCCAGTTTTAATAAGATTTTATCATCCAAATTCATAATATTCATTATCTTTAGGAATAAAGTTGTGTGTTTTGAGCAACACAGCAGGCGTTTCAAAGACCAACGCCACACGTTAACTTAAGGTGACTCACACTGTCCCTGTATGTTGTTTTGAATTAAATAAAATGCCTTTAAGCACAGTAATGATTATGTAGATAATAAAAAAACATACAAACCTGAATTTCACAGAGGAAATGCCTCAATTCTGCGACGCTGAGAAGAAGAAACTGCTCTGGTGACTGAGGAGAATTCAAATATCCGCACTCACTCAACCGTCGAGCTGTCCTCACCTCAGAGGGTGGGGGAGGGGTGCATTGTTTTAATCGAGTAAACTTACTCAATTTCTTCAGTGTGTTAAATATTAATAATCTTGATTTTAATTAAGTAATATTTGTGGTTCTTGAAACAGATCGGTTTAATTCTCCATTCTCAAATATTTTGAAATAAATTTCGCAAATGTATTAAGTATATTTAAAATAAATAATTGGTTATTTGAATACTAAATTATTTTAGTGAAAAAAACTTAAATATAACTATAAATTTTAGACAAAATTAACTGTTGGATTTTTAGTCAATTATTTTGGTATGTTTAACTAAAACCATCAAGTAAATGATATTGAGAGATTTTATTAAGTTAATAAAGTTAATTATTACTGTGATATTTACTAAGCCACTGAATTATTTTTTAGAGTGTGTGAGCAACTACTTGGATACCTTTATCGACAGAAAACGTATTGTTATATAGCTTAACTAGTTGTTTGAATCTCACTTTCTTGATTTAAACATAAGTAATATGTTTGTACCATGCCTCAGAGACAGCACTATTCTGTCAAGTTTCTTACATAATCAGAAAAGACTTTAAGTGCGTTTACATGCACGTTCACAATGCAAGTGGTCATGTAAACACGGTAACCCGTTTTCTTTTAACGCAGAAAATTGAAGTGTGCACGTGTGATAGGTGACAAAAACAAAAAGAAGATTTAATTATTTATAAAGTTTATTAATAAAGTCATGTAAATGCGAATTGCTTGTGTTGTCAGTTTACTGGCTTGCATGTAAACGAGGAAAACGGTTTCTTTCAATAAACGTTATTACGGCAACCATGCTCGGATCCTAAACAAAACAATCGCTCTGAGACCGTGTGTCTTGAAACATTTAACCTCCAGACAGCACTGGGAGATCCAGGGAGCATGTTTTCATTTACTGCAGTATTAATACGAATGTAGCATATCATTAAACAGCGGGAATGACGGAGCCTTCATTCGTATAATGTCCCTGTTTCGGAACAAAACAAACTATCTGTGAACATCTGTATATGATATGTATTTTATGTTTTATATAAATGCACTTATATGATACAATTGTATTGAACAACCAGATTTTTTTTACAACCCAAGTTAAAAGCTCTGCTTGACCATTACTGCTTTCTACAATTTCTCACGAAAGATTTGGCCTTCTGGTATTAAGGGAAACTGCTAGTTATGTTGTTTTCCAGTGTGGGTTTGGACTGCTGCTTCAGTTCCAGTGAGCACCTCTGACGTGGAGTGTGGTTGTGTCTTTTAACTTTTATATAAACATGGACAAGCACTTTTTCTAACCAAAAGCTGTAAATGGGGTATCACATTTTTTTGTTGTTGATGTCACGGTGTCATCGAGTTTCTCTGAAACATCTTTTCAGTGTTCTCTGTATTCATGCTCTCACTTTTGCCCTTGTCCTCATTTGGTTTGTAAGTGTTTGTTTGCGTATCTTAAGGTCAAGCTCATTACAAGATAAATTACACTATTAAACTGTTTTCACAGCGCTCCCTTTCAGTGTTGATTCTTATAGAAATGCTGAAACAACTCTTGTCAGCAAATGCTTTAACCATTTCATTCTTTACTCATTCTTTAGCATTAAAAAGGAAGTCATGAACGTATCAGCTTTTTTACGAGTGGTGCTTGATTTGTACTTTTTTTTTTTTAAATTTGTAGTTCATTTTAGACTTGCTGTGTATACTTTACGATGCGTCTATGATGTTTATATATTTATAATGGTAAACAGTTGCTGCTATAATATTTTTTGTATCTCATCCTTTGTCAAAGCTGTCAGTAGATTATGGAAGCTGACTTAAACCAGACATTGGCTGATTAATTGGCCTGCGTTTCCCAAAAGCATTGTTCGCCAATTATGGCGACAAGTTCCATTGAACTCTATTGGTAACGACAGAACTTGCAACCATAGAAGAAAAAAAAACAGCACAGCCAAAATATTGATGCTTTATGGATAAGTTGGACTGATGCATGATAGTGATGCACATCCACAGATACTGATTTCAATTTCAGAGACTAATTGCTCCATTTGCTCAATTAGTTAGATGGATTGTTCCCTTGATTTGTAATTGCTCTTGAAATGATCACAAATTAAGCCTACCCACTGCCAGCTCATTTTCCCACAGTAAACATCTGTGTTTCCTCCACCAGCTCAGGCTTATCTACTTGCCATTTCCATTGTTTTATTCTACCTACTAGTTACATTTCCAACAGCTGAACGTGCTCTTGCCTTCATTAAAGAGAAGATGGCAAGGAATGTTAATGATAGTTTCAAGGCGGAGGCTAATTTTAGATAATATCCCTAATTTGTGTGGGAAACTGCGAACCACTCCTGGTCAGTGCTGTGTCGTATGGTCAAACCCCCAAACTGTGGGCCAGACACTGAGGTTAGATTCTAATGCCAAGTAATACTCTTTACATGCTGTTATTATGTGGTTATACTAGCATTACCTCAGCGTCTTGGCTAAAACTAAAATGTTGGCTAAAATAATGTTTCTTTTAATTACAGGTCATGCTCTTTGGTCAAAGTTGTAAGATGTCAAGTTTGTGTAGCCTTTAACTTATATGCAGTCCTTTCATTTCATATTTCATTTCAATTAAGCTTAAATTAAGCTTTCAGTTGGTTTTTAGTTATTTACTTAAAAAAACATTGGTAAAAAATGCTTGTTTAAAACTAACTGCTTTTCATGTTGGAATAATTTAGTTTTTCTAATAGTGTTCAGCCTCTAATGCTTTAAAAGTATTAATTAGACACCAGTTTGTAGCCCTTCTGTGTTAAGTCTCATAAGAACGCAAATCATGCCATTAGCAGCTAGGGTTTCATGCAAATAGTGGGACAAAACTGATTAACTGCTATATTTATGGCAGTTAAAGTAAGTTAATAATGATATGTTCTATTGTAGCCTGGTCTGAAGAGTCGGAATGTGTAGGTTGCTTCCAGACATAAGGAACACATTTTGCAAAGGCATGCCAACTGTTTAACCAACACATATCATTTTCAGATGTGAATTGTAAGTTTTAGTGTAGATATAAGGTTTTTTTTCCTTCTCCTCCACATGCCTTTCCTCTTGCATGTTTCCAGGCATTTGAGATGGTTGTCTGATGGTGGTCCGATATGACAAGACCAGCATATCTCCATCTGCGCTCCCCTGTGCCCTGGAGCCGCTGGATCATGCCCGTCTGAGATTGATGCTCATCTTTTTAGGACTCTTATCTTACACAATACACCCATACCCATCCACAATCTATATCCCTTTGTGACTAAAAAAGCTCTCAGAGCACCGCATGTGCTTATTACCCATCCATCTTCGGTTATCTTTTCTTGCGATCGATTCTTGTGTTATTCTCTGTCATTTATTGTTCTCTTGTTAACCACGAAACATGCCAGGCGTTTCATCTCTCATTCAGTCTTCTATCTCTTTGGCTTTTTCCTTTTTTAAGGGTTTTATTTTTACCCTTCTATGTTTGATGTTTTCAGTGTTTATTATGTTTTTACTGGGTCACCAGTTGTCAAATTTGCTTTGTCAAGGGCTTATTGCCTCACTGGCTTTGTTTGGGTGGAGATGTTTACATCAATGTGCTGTAATCCGGTCTGTATACTAAGGACGTCATGGAAGAATAAATGTAGAGCTGTTGTCCTCGATCCTCCTGACAGCGGTTCCTATTACAGTAACGCCCTTTGACTAAAGAATGACTTCGTTGCACTGCGCCTTGCGAAAGTTGGTTTGCTGTATTTTGGAATTCATCCCTTAAAAATGATGGTACAATTTGGTTTGTTTTTATTTCACTACCAATTTCCTGCTTTAACTAATGAATGTATTTAGTAGCTGTAGGTTGTACAGTCGTCAATGTTTCTGGTCTTGCGAATGAGCATGTCTTGATGTACAGCTGTTTTGATGTCTGGAAAATCTTTCCCTATAGTCTAAATCTATAGCATGACAGCATGAACCCCGGCTTACTCCAGACATTTAGCTTTCATCAAACGGAGAGAGAAATCGATCTGCACCAGTGCCGGTTTGATGACTCTGGCCCTCTGGATGATCTTGTCATGTGTGATTGTGCAGTCGGCTGACAGGAGATCGACTCTTTCAGTGTTAGTTGTACTTGAGGCTGTTGGACATGTACAGCTGTGTGCATTTCTCTCTGTTAATATTTCTTCCATCTGGATCATTAAGGTCATGCTTGGGTCCACAGCTGGGCTTCTTACCGATGATCTGTAATGGAGTGGCATTTGCTTTCATTTACCTTCTGTGTTACAGAATAGACTTAAGCAAACTGTGAACAAGCAGACATTATTATACAGAAGACACATTATTTTGGTTTCCAACATTCTTCAAAATATTTTGATAAATTTCACAGAAGAAAGAAATTACCACAGGTTTAGAAGGATATATAATATAAAACTCCATTTCCTGCTATTTAAAGTGTTAGTTCACCCAACATTTTTTATTCTGTCATCATTTACTTTCACATCTTTCTAAACCTGGTAATTTCTTTCTTCTGTAAAATGTATCAAGATATTTTGATGTGTGTGTGTGTGTGTGTGTGTGTGTGTGTGTGTGTGTGTGTGTGTGTGTGTGTGTGTGTGTGTGTTTTGTAAAATAAAAAAATTTAGGTTAATAATGTTATTGATGCTATATTTTTGTGGTTGTTTAGATTTTTGCTATGTTTTTGTTCTTGCCTTTACATTTATATATACAAACAAAATGGCTGTCTTAAATTCCTTGAAAAATTATAGAAGAAGAAGAAAAAAGAAATTTCAAGAAATCTGTATGTAGTGAGCTAAATGTAGCCTTGTGTTTTTTTTCCCCCCATAGGTATTTGGAGATTATTATCACTTCAGGCACCGCAGGGTGGTGAAGAGATCTTTATCAGAGCACAGAGGAACACACATTCGTCTGCACACAGAACCCCAGGTATGTGTGAAATGTAGAATCCGGATCCGCCTCAGAACAGCCCCTTCCAGAGGCTTTTTCCCCCAGCAAACTCAAGGGTTTCATTGACTGAACCTCATCTAAATGAGATGTAAAAATCCAAAACACTAAAGCTATTGAGAGTGAGTAAAGAAATTTGTAAATATTATGTTAAATCTGCTAAAAAGCTATTAATAAGACACTTTGTGAAACTCAGAATGTTGCCAATTTTGACCCCTTCTAAAGTTCTACAGCATAAGAATGAGATGTAATATCATTACATTTTCTAGATTTTTTTTTTTTACTCCAAATAATTTTTTTTTTGACAGACACCATTAAGCATGCATCATGCAACCATTTTATTTTAACCATTTTATATAACCATTTTAACATGACTATGCTTGAATAAATGCTTTTAAAACCAACATTTGGTTCCTAATCTAGCTAATCCCGCCTTTCTATTTGATTTTGATGTTTAATGATAATTGCTAGAAAAAATGGCATCTTAGTCATGATCAAATTTTATGAAATGAACCATTTCATCATGATTTTTGATGAAAGGGTTGCAAAATTTGCAGACCTCATATACAATTAATTAGGGCTGCATTATATTGAAAAAACTGACTTTGTGATATATTTTTTTCTGCAGTATATATTGTGATATCAAAATGGCTTCAACAGATCAATAGCTCTATTTGGAATGAATGAATATTTCTAGATTTAGGTGATTTTGTAGGGGAGATAATCTGTATAGAAAATAACAATCAATTAGCATAGATAAAGGCCACAGAACAAAGATACAAATTAAATAAACAGTGCTTTAGCCTATGTTTTTCTGGTAAGTCTATCAGTATTCAGGTATAGAAATTGAATAATCAAATGTGAAATGTATAAATTAAATAAATTCATCTTAGTATTTTATTATTTAATTAAGATTAATGACAGCAGTCTGTATATTAGGCTGCTATCACTTTAAAGGGATACTTCACCGCTTATTCATATTAAACTGTGGTATTCCCTTAACTAAGACGAATTGATGCATACCTCTCTCGTCTCAGTGCTTGCTCTTAATCGCTCTGACGCGCGGTGAAGATCTGATAGCTGAAAAATCCTCCCTCACATCTTGAGGATTTTTCAGCTGTGGCTTTTTACTGCGCCGAGTCGAAGTACTCTCAGAAGTGCTATTCCGCCATACATTTTGTTTTGTCACCATACTTGATCATTCAGCTGTTCGTTGTAACTGTATTTAAATAGGGAAACATGGAGGTGTTTGGTCACTTCTAACTTGATCTCTGTTTGGTACCATAGTGAATGAACTGGGCTTAGTTGGCTAAGCTAAATGCTCTCAGATCGTCACAGCACGTCAGAGCGATTAAGTGAAGGCACTCAGACGAGAGAGGTATGTATCAACTCGTTTTAGTTAAGGGAATAACGTAGTTTAAATATAAAAAAGCATAAAAAGCAAGTATCCCTTTAAAGGGTCAGTTCACCCAAAGATGAAAATTGTGTCATTTACTCACCCTCATGTCGTTCCAAAACCCGTGAGACTTTCGTTCCTCTTCGGAACGCAAATTAAGATATATTTTTATTAAATTGGAGAGCTCTATTACCCCTCCTTAGACAGCAGATGCCATTAAAAAATGTGATGCTTCAAAAAGTTCATAAAGAGATTGAAAAATGTATTCATATAAATTGAAGTTGTTTAGTCCAAATTTTCTGAAGAGACTTGATTTCTTTTTATGAGGAACAGATTTAGTTTAGATGTTTACTCTCATATAAAAATTGATCAGCGAACATAAACAGAAGCTCAGCCAGACTCGAATGACGCACAGGAACAAACACGTTGAAGTTGCTTGTAACACACGAGAATGGGCCTCATCGGTTGCCTGCATGTTTGAGCTTCATCAAGAGGTTTGTTCTTGGTTATCGTTCAAGTTCGGTTGAGCTTCTGTTTATGTTCGCTGATCAATTTTTATATGGGAGTAAACTTACATTTGGACTAAACCACTTAGTTCTTATGGATTATTTTTCCGATCTCTTCATGAACATTTTGAAGTGTCAAAGTTGCAGTGGTATAGGCCTTCCATGTCAGAGAGGGGTCAGAGAACTCTGATTTCATCAATAAGAATTTGCATTAAGATGAACGAAAGTCTTACGGGTTTAGAAAAACAGATGGGTGAGTAATTAATGACAGAATTTAAATTTTTGGGCAAACTAACTCTTAAGATCTAATCAGTGTTTCCCACACATAGACTAATTTGTGGTGGCGCGCCACAGAATCAACAACGGCTGCTACATATTAGGTTTTGTTAATATATTTTTTTAACGCTATTTAAAACACGCACACTGTATTCGTTCAGTTGCATTTTCTTTCCCTGCTCTCCCTCCATCTCTCGTGCGTCTCTCTTTGCACACTCGCTCTCGCAAGCGCTCTCTCTCTCTCTGTCTCTCTCTCTCTTACACACACTCTCTCTCTCTTACACACACACGCACGCACACGCGCGGTGCGTTGCATTCGACCGTAAGTCTCGGGGTTGCCAACTCCCACACATTTGTCGTGAGACGAACACGTTCAGGCTCTACTCTCACCGTCTCACTCTGCCCAAGATTTTTTTTTTTTGACATGAAAAAGTCTAAGCTTTAAAAAAAATTCTTAAGTTATAATACGAAATTCAAACAACAAATACCCTTTAGGTGCTCGTAGTGTTGCATAACAGTTAAAACCAGAGCCGTTCAATAACAGAGTTGCGACATGCGTTCATCTCGCGGCAGCGTGCGCGGTCACGTGATCACGGCGCTCTCAAACAACATTTTGTTACAAAATACATTTGAATAGACAGCAGCTTCACAGGTATTTGCAGCAATTTTTGGTAAACAGTACAGCATAGTGTGCATTGATTATTACATCAACCACATTTACAGTATCATTTTAATATGGTTTAGGTTTTCCTTACTCTCATGGTCAAATATGATACTATTGAAAACTATTTTTCAATTAAATAAATGTTCTATATTTTAGTTTATTAATATTTATTTAATATTTTGAGGAGATCTTCTGGTACTAAATACTATTTGTGCAATAATTATGGTCTATTTAAAACCACTTTAAAATGTTCTATTTTAATATCTAATATCGATGTTATTTAATATTCTAATATCTTCTAATATTTCTATTATTTCTATTAAGATTAGTGTAGTAGTTAAAGGTGGGGTGGGTGCTATCTGGTAACCTTTGTTGTTATTTCAAATCACCAAAACAAACACGCCCCTACCCCCAAAAAGGGTCTCTGCCCTATATAGCTCCGCCCCACACATACGTAACCCAGACAACGACTATGGCAGAATCTGTGTGTAACTAATCCAGGTTGAAAATTCAATGAAAAAGTCACCCCTTCATCACAAAAACACAAACCGTTCTCATGAACAATTCGATAGAACACGAGCCGACAGTCCAGCTAATGACATATTACAATTATGACAAGATCAGAGTTATAGCGATCACAAAACACAAACAGTTCTCATTAACAACTCGATAGAACACAAGCTTGATAGTCAAGCTAACAACATATTACAGTTATGACAAGATTAGAGGTATAGCGATCACTAAAACACAAACCGTTCTCATTAACAAGTCGATAACGTTAGTATAGAAGCTCGATATTCCAGCTAACAACATATTACAATTATGACCAGATGGGTTATATAGATGAAAAGAGGAAACAAACTTATATTAGGAGTATAGTATCTTACCTGTTGGACACATTTTGTGAGCTGACACTTGAAACCTTGAAACACTGAGGGGATTTAGATGCTCCATACGGTGTGGAAATGAAAGGGGCTTTATCATCGCTGAAGTGAGCCACAATACGATGGCAAATGAACAAACAAGCGAACATGACACACAAGCATATTCAAGCAAAAGCCAGCATATATTAGTTCTTTCTTGGCTAATGTGCATCCTGTGTGACTCCTGTGTGTTTTGAATAATGACGCGCACTGAGCCTCTCGTCTCACCATAGACACGCCCCTAACCTGATGATTGGCTACAAGTTTGTTATTCCACTCGGCCCCAGTCCTTTTCCTAAAACGGTTTTGAAATAACACTTACCCCACCTTTAAGGTTAAAGTAGAGAATTCCAATGAAAAGATGCAAATTAGTCATTTGTGGCTGAAAAAAATAAATAATTTAATTTGTAATGCCATTACCCAGTGCCTATATGGCTCTTTAATAAATAATATTCAAGTTGCTCAAAGTATTGCAGATCATAACTGCTTACTTATTTGTAGGTTTTACATTTGAATACATGTTTAGACATGGTCAAATACTAGATTTCTTTAAATGTGAAATTTCACTTTTAAAAAAAAATCCCCCCGTGCAAGTGATAAACTTTCACTCTTTGAAGGTTACACTTTGAAGTTAATCCGATAATCACGTTTTTCGAATCGTGACTGAGCGCGTATTAGCTATGTTTCCTTTTACTTGACATCACAATATCAGGGCTAAAACGATACATCATGTAGAGTAGAAAATTAAACGTTTGATATAATATTTAGTGTAACCTCATAAGGTTGATTGTCAACATTTTATGAAGGTTAAACACTTCCTTTACTGGTCTTGTAAGAATCTCAGATCTTAATTTGTACACTATTACTTTAAATTGCCTTAAAGCTAGTAAAGTTTAAAGCAAGCATGTTATTTGTTTTTTTTGCTGATTTATGACATTGTGCTATACGACCATTTTTTTGCAGTGTACCCCTTTTCCTAATTTCAGCCTATCTTTGGCTAATAGGACACTGCATAACTTTGGACATTCGTTATTGCCCTCAATGTTTTTAAATCTGTCTGGTTCCTCAAAGACCTCATTACATTTCCTCAGGGACTCCAACTAGACCCAATCACTGTTGGAAATGTAAGGAAGCACCAGGACCAGCACAATCGATGTTCAAGTCGTTATCTTGGTTTCACTGACACTCCACAGCACTTTTGTCTTTTCTATACATTTTTTTTTTGTCCTTAAGGATTATGGGGAGACATTTTGTATTTTTCCTAACCGTTTCTAGAAACCTTGCTTGTTTACGTTCTGATGGTTAACACGTCTACTCTTAGTGTTATTTTGAATCTTTCCGTTCACATTCGCATACTGTTTTTTAAGTTTATATATCACAACTCCTCAGTTTCCTCCCATGTACATTGCTCTTAAGAACACCAAATAAAACACTTTCGTTTTCTCTTGTCACTTGTGTGAAATATGAGGGTTTAAAGTTGCATTGCTCACGATGTGTTGACCTGACATCTGCGTTCGTTCAATACAGCTTTAGCGTTTGTCGTTCTCCAGCCTCTCTGATCCAGATGGTAAGTTCTGAGGAGACGTGAAACACAAACCCTGCAATTTTAATGCCAGAGGAATGCAAAGGGCTAGAAACCCCCTTAATGGAAATCACTGACTAAACCCGTATGGCCCATTACTCACCTTTTAGAGGGGGTTAAAAAGTCCATCTTGTTACACGGCTGCAATGCCACGCTCCATCAGCGCGAATGGCCTCCAGGAGCAAAGCAACTTCCCTCGAGATGGGAAAAGCACTCCATTGTCCGGTGTGCAGAAGTGATGAGGTGTGTGAATAATGAACTTGCCTAGGTCCAAACACAATGACGGAGAGTCATCGCGCACAGCCCATCTAATTTCGAATACATTTCCAGAAAGCTTTTGTTCATAAACACCTCAATGATTAGTCCTTGAGGTACAATGATGCAAGTTGTCCTCTTAAATTTAATGCATTGGATGCATTGTTAAAGACATAAGTCTTTTGGGAATCGCGTCTGAAAATGCTGGAGGCTTTTTAAAAAATGTTTTATTGTTTCTAAAATGGAAGCCATTTTCATTGTGGTATACCTTCACCATTTGTTAGAGATTATTTCAAAGTTGAATGTTGTATGAGAAACATTACAACTATTTCTTAAATTTAAAAAGTTAGAAAATAAGAAAAAAGCAGTTAACTCTTTCCGTCAAGTGTTTAAAAAAAAAGAAAAGTTGCCAGTCACCGCCAACGTTTACACAGATACACATGAGAGTATATGAAGGCATCCGCCTATCAGCAGGTACTGAATATACCCGATAATGCCGATACTGCAGAAATGCAGTTTTTTTAATTTCATACCAACTTTGTACCAAAGTGCCTGCACTTTTGACAACCCCCAAAATGACTACTGTTGCTTGTGAAGTGAAACCTGCAGTCATGTGAAGATGTTGCCCTTGTAAAGTATGTCAGTTGCCTTCACTTTCTGCGGGTCATACCGGCATTTCCCTGATTGCCCTGCTCCGCTTCCTGTTGTTGAATTCTTTTGCTCCCTTTCGCACCACGTTGTATCACAAACATTAGCAACTGTTGTCAGATTTGGAGTGCTAATTACTTTATAGTATGCAGTCTTCATGCATCATATTCTGCTTGACTATTTCATTTGGGCAAATTTTAAGTAAAGTCATGGATGTCTAATACAAACCCAATTCCAAAGATTTTGGGGCACTGTACAATTTGCGAATAAAAAATAATTAAATAATTTACAAATCTCATAAACTTATTTTATTCACAATAGAATATAGATAGCATATCAAATGTGGAAAGTGAGACATTTTGAAATGTCATGCCAAATATTATGCTCATTTTGCATTTCATGAGAGCTACACATTTCAAAAAAAGTTTGGACAGGTAGCAATAAGAGGCTGGAAAAATTAAATGTGGAAATTTAAGGAACATATGGAGGACCACTTTACATCTTATTAGGTCAATTGGCAACATGATTGGGTATAAAAAGAGCCTCTCAGAGTGGCAGTGTCTCTCAGAAGTCAAGATGGGCAGAGGATCACCAATTCCCCCAATGCTGCGGCGAAAAATAGTGGAGCAATATCAGAAAGGAGTTTGAAGTTTACATAATTTACAGTGCATAATAGCATCCAAAGATTTAGAGAATCTGGAAAAATCTGTGTGCGTAAGGGTCAAGGCCGGAAAACCATACTGGATGCCTGTGATCTTCGGGCCCTTAGACGGCACTGCATCACATACAGGAATGCTACTGTAATTGAAATCACAACATAGGCTCAGGAATAGATCCAGAAAACATTGTCGTTGAACACAATCCACCGTGCCATTCGCCGTTGCCAGCTAAAACTCTATAGGTCAAAAAAGAAATCGTATCTAAACATGATCCAGAAGCGCAGGCGTTTTCTCTGGGCCAAGGCTCATTTAAAATGGACTGTGGCAAAGTAGGAAACTGTTCTGTGGTCATACGAATCAAAATTTGAAGTTCTTTTTGGAAAACTGGGACAACGTCATTCAGATTAAAGAGGACAAGGACAACCCAAGTTAATATCAGCGTTCAGTTCAGAAGCCTACATCTCTGATGGTATGGGGTTGCATAAATGAGTGTGGCTTGGGCAGCTTACATATCTGGAAAGGCTAATCAATACTGAAAGGCATTGTTGTCATAGTGTAAATAATGTTGTCTCTTTCATGAAGGACCTTGCATCAAACTTCAAACTTGACAATGCCAGACCACATACTGCATCAATTACAACATCATGGCTGCGTAGAAGAAGGATCTGGGTACTAAAATAGCCAGCCTAGAGTCCAGATCTTTCACCCATAGAAAACATTTGGCGCATCATAAAGAGGAAGATGCGACAAAGAAGAACTAAAACACTAGATAAAACTAGAAGCCTGTTCCTAAACTTGAGCAACTTGTCTCCTCAGTCCCCAGACGTTTGCAGATTGTTATAAAAAGAAGAGGTTGCCGCACAGTGGTAAGCATGGCCTTGTCTCAACTTTTTTGAGATGTGTTGATGCCATGAAATTTAAAATCAACTTAATTCCCCCTTAAAATTACATATTTTCTCAGTTCTCATGTAGTAGTCTGAATGAAATATTGAAATTTGACACTTCCACATCATTACATTCTGTTTTTAATTCACTATTTGTTCAGTGTCCCAACTTTTTTGGAATCAGGTTTGTAAATTATACATTAGTTTTTGTAGCTAAATCTACTGTTTAAATATGATTTCAGCAACCACCTTTATCTGCAGTTTATTTCAGATCACTTCCATCCTTTATATTTCATCAAAGCTCTCTACTGTTCATCTTCAGCTCTATCTCTGTTCTGTCCATCAATCTGTCCATTTTCATAGCTTCAGAAATGCATTTCCTATTTCTGAGTCTTTTGGCAGCATTCATATTCTCTTTGAAACCCATTTGGCTCAAGTCGAAACATCAGAGCTGTCACAGATGTAGCAGCATCAGTCACGAGGTTATTCATTATGCATTGCATTGCCAACAGAGTACTGGCTCTACTTGATCTTACTTTCAGATGAGGTTGATCTTTAAAAGTTAGAAACGCTTATGTGTGCTACTTTTTTAATTACCGTATTACTCTTGCTAATTAATCAGCAGGGGGAAAAGTGATATAATGTTTAGACATGTCTCTCCCCAATAACTTGCCAAGCAGACAGCCTAGATATTAATGCATGTTCCTATACAGCACTTTTTTTCATGCATTTTCTTGGATCTGCATTCCAGTGATAACGTCAGTTGGTTTTGAACTTTATCTTGCATGTTCAAAAGATTTAGCCACAAAGAGACTAAAAATATCTACTCTGAAAGTTAAGGCACTTGATCATAAAAATAAGTTTTTGTCTGAAACTTTGAAATGGAATTTGAATTTTATTTTATTTTATTTTATTTTATCTTATTGACTTTTTGGAATTTTGAATTTGAAATTTGATTTTGTCTTTGACTTTTCAAAGATTATTTGTATACGGTCAAAGGTCACACACGTCATGTTTAACCTTGAAACATCAATAAATCCAAGTATAAGCCGCATTAACAGTGAAGCTTTCTGTAAATGCACTAAAGTGTTTGTAGACATGTTTGATTTTTTTTTATTTTTTTTCAGTCAAGTTAAACAAACAAACTGTGACAACATGACTTAAACTTTGAGCTGCTGTCACTACACAAATGATTGGTTAATTATGAACTAATTCATCTGAAGAAAGCAGACGTACTGCACTTCCGTAGATTACATACATACTGTGTAAATTTAGTCATGAAAAATTGACCTTGAGGGACATTGAATGGTGGGTCAAGTGATGTGATCTTTGTGTTTTTTAGGCCTGTGAAGGTCCGAAGTTGGCTCGTCTTTCTTTTTTTCCCATTCGCTTCACTTTGCTGTCACATGTCTGTCCATTTCATCCACTTTACAAAAACTCATTTTAGACAGTGAGCAGTGAGCTCTGGCATGAGCAGCACTGAGCTGTCAATCACATAATCTGCCACCGTCTGCGTTTTTCTGCCCTGCTGCATCAGTCGCTGCCCCAGAGAAACAACTTCCCGTCTTTCAGCAGGCCCCTCTCTTGTTGTGTTGAGTGGAGGAGGATTGCGAGATGGAAAACAGGATGGTGTCTGTCAGCACATTTCATCAGCTATTATTTAATGACATGAAATCTGAATTGACCATATTTTCTGTAATGTTTCTGGCCTTACTGCACACGTTTTGTTTGTTACTCACGATTCTGACTTATTCTAAATGTTTTCATAATCTTTCATCAAAATGCATTAATGTTCATTTTTCTGCAGACATTAATAAGGCTGTATGGCCTGGGAAAAATTATATTAACCAATAAAATAAAATCCAGCCCTACATTGACATAATTCAACGTTCTTAGAAATATATAATAATAAATATATAAAAAGAGAATCTGAATATTCTGTTTCACACAAATATGTCATGTTACGAAAGATAAATGCATTTTGATTGCAGTTTCAGTATTTTATTTCCGTGTTTAATTGCATTATACAGATTTGGTACCATTATCATGGTTTTCAAAGCGGTCATGACATTATTTTTTTATTGCTTTTTGTGTTCCTTGATGTTCACTTATAATGTTAATCACTTTTTTTTGCACATACCAAAAAAAAAAAAACCAAAACAAATATACAGGTCCTTCTCAAAAAATTAGCATATTGTGATAAAGTTCATTATTTTCCATAATGTAATGATAAAAATTAAACTTTCATATATTTTAGATTCATTGCACACCAACTGAAATATTTCAGGTCTTTTATTGTTTTAATGATTTTGGCATACAGCTCATGAAAACCCAAAATTCTCAAAAAATTAGCATATTTCATCCGACCAATAAAAGAAGAGTGTTTTTAATATAAAAAAAGTCAACCTTCAAATAATTATGTTCAGTTATGCAGTCAATACTTGGTGGGGAATCCTTTTGCAGAAATGACTGCTTCAATGCGGCGTGGCATGGAGGCGATCAGCCTGTGGCACTGCTGAGGTGTTATGGAGGCCCAGGATGCTTCGATAGCGGCCTTAAGCTCATCCAGAGTGTTGGGTCTTGCGTCTCTCAACTTTCTCTTCACAATATCCCACAGATTCTCTATGGGGTTCAGGTCAGGAGAGTTGGCAGGCCAATTAAGCATAGTAATACCATGGTCAGTAAATCATTTACCAGTGGTTTTGGCACTGTGAGCAGGTGCCAGGTCGTGCTGAAAAACCAAATCAACATCTCCATAAAGCTTTTACAGCAGATGGAAGCATGAAGTGCTCCAAAATCTCCTGATAGCTAGCTGCATTGACCCTGCCCTTGATAAAACACAGTGGACCAACACCAGCAGCTGACATGGCACCCCAGACCATCACTGACTGTGGGTACTTGACACTGGACTTCAGGCATTTTGGCATTTCCTTCTCCCCAGTCTTCCTCCAGACTCTGGCTCCTTGATTTCCGAATGACATGCAAAATTTGCTTTCATCTGAAAAAAGTACTTTGGACCACTGAGCAACAGTCCAGTGCTGCTTCTCTGTAGCCCAAAAGTGGCTTGACCTGGGGAATGCGGCACCTGTAGCCCATTTCCTGCACACGCCTGTGCACGATGGCTCTGGATGTTTCTACTCTAGACTCAGTCCACAGCTTCCGCAGGTCCCCCAAGGTCTGGAATCGGTCCTTCTCCACAATCTTTCTCAGGGTCCGGTCGCCTCTTCTCATTGTGCAGCGTTTTTTGCCACACTTTTTCCTTCCCACAGACTTCCCACTGAGGTGCCTTGATACAGCACTCTGGCAACAGCCTATTCGTTCAAAAATTACTTTCTGTGTCTTACCCTCTCGCTGGAGGGTGTCAATGATGGCCTTCTGGACAGCAGTCAGGTCGGCAGTCTTACCCATGATTGCGGTTTTGAGTAATGAACCAGGCTGGGAGTTTTTAAAAGCCTCAGGAATCTTTTGCAGGTGTTTAGAGTTAATTAGTTTATTCAGATGATTAGGTTAATAGCTCGTTTAGAGAACCTTTTCATGATATGCTAATTTTTTGAGATAGGAATTTGGGGTTTTCATGAGCTGTATGCCAAAATCATCAGTATTAAAGGGATCCCATGGTGTTGAGACTTGTATCGCTTAATATAACACACATTATGTCTCTTACTGAATTATGTGGTAGAAAACCCATGAAAGATCTCGTTATTTAAAAAATCGATTTTATATTTGGACCATGGGCGGCGCCATTTTGTTTGCGATCTAGGTTGATGACGTAGAATGGTTGAACTCCTCAATCAGCTGGCGTTACCCGTAGCTATTTTTACCACAACGCAACTCAAATTGTTTCAGAGCAAAACCAATGAATTGCTTTGTAATTGTACTTAAAACACACTCAAACATACATGTGCACACAAACTCACCTACACAAGTCACAAACAGATCGGCGGGCGCGCACACACACACTCACTCAGTCTGTCGACAGACTGCTCTGTCTCAATCGCATGCATCATCACCAAAACATCCTGCCTCTCTTCCTCACGTTACCTTATACCATCGTCCTACCTAGATATTTACCCTCTACTGGTTACTTTAGGCATTACAGTTAATCTACTATCAACAGTCTTTCTAGGATATCAACACAGGGAATAGATTGCAGGGTTATGTATGCGCGCACGCAGTGCGCGTGTGTGTGTGTGTGTGTTCGCGCCGATCTGTTGGGGTGTGTGTGAGTCTGTAAGAGAGAGAGAGTTTGTGTGCACATGTATGTTTGAGTGCGTGAAGTCGGAAAGCTGTTTGTAAATCGGCTGTACACTCGTTATTGCGGTGCAACGTGAGACTGAATGACTGCACTCGAACATGTCCACTATGGTGTCGGACAACACTACAAATGGCCGTCCCTTCAAATAATGCCCTATTTCAGGGTATAGGGTCGATTTCAGATTCAGCCCCTGTCGTGGAGACTGAGCAGCCCAACATCTCGATTGAAACAGAGCCTGTCGTGTGCGCGCCCGCCGATCTGTTTGTGACTTGTGTAGGTGAGTTTGTGTGCACATGTATGTTTGAGTGTGTTTTAAGTATAATTACAAAGGAATTCATTGGTTTTGTTTAACTCTGAAACAATTTTCGAGTTGCGCTGTGGTAAAAATAGCTACGGGTAACTCCAGCTGATTGAGGAGTTCAACCATTCTACGTCATCAACCTAGAACGCAAACAAAATGGCGCCGCCCATGGTCCAAATATAAAATCGATTTTTAAAATAACGTAGATCTTTCATGGGTTTTCTACTACATAATTCAGTAAGAGACATCATTTATGTTATATTAAGCCATACAAGTCTCAACACCAGGGGATCCCTTTAAAACAATAAAAGACCTGAAATATTTCAGTTGGTGTGCAATGAATCTAAAATATATGAAAGTTTAATTTTTATCATTACATTATGGAAAATAATAAACTTTATCACAATATGCTAATTTTTTGAGAAGGACCTGTTTATGTGGAAGTCATTTTCAACCTTCATTCTCACACAACACTGTCCGAAATGATCAACTTTTAAAGGGGTGGTTACTCTAGGGCTTTTCAGTAAATAGCTGCTGTTATGATTATATCATTGCATAGAAAACCGTATCAACATCCACTCGCTATGAAAACATTATTCATATAAAACTTTCATTTACATGAAAAATACAAGCTGGTTTTGGAGATTGATCAAATAAATAGTTAAAATGTGGAGGTTTTTTTTTTTTAAGCTATGAAACTTTTTTAAAGGTACAAAGACCTCTTATCTCAACTTTTGATTTCTCATGTCATGACCCCTGATGATTCTGGAATTTTACAACTTAACTGATGGGAAACCTTGGAAACAAATCCTTCTCGTGTGTCTCTGACTGTTTGTTTGTTTGTTTTTTCAAGGTAATATGGGCGGAACAGCAGGTGGTAAAACGAAGAAATAAGAGGGATATTTACAACGAGCTGACCGATCCGAAGTTTGCACAGCAGTGGTACTTGGTGAGTAAATAGCTCATTGGTTTGTTTGTGTGCATACATGTGTTCACAAACTGTTTGTTTATTTGCAAGGACGATACCTCCCGCTCAGATTGGATGGTCTGGGTGGGCTGTTGTAATGTTCTGTTTGGATTCATAGAATTCTGTTCCTTTTGCCCCTATTAAATGGGACGTTGTGTAACAGTGAACTTGTTGCCATTATGGTCATCCGGTGGAGCTTAAAGTTTAATCAGCCGGTTGTGATTTGGCTCTTCGGAAACATTCCAGACGTGCTGGCCTTCACTCTATATCAGTCTTTATACATATCTTCTCCTGAGATGTCAATCTCACTGTGTCACCATTTCAAAGTGGCTGTATTTAACGTGCTGAAATGATTTACGAATATATGACTACATTTATATACACACATTTTTGTTGATCTAAATTAATTTAATTCCAATGAATTCCACATTTTAACTATACTGTTTGAATGCATTTTAAACTCTGCAGTAAGTTTGATGAAAATACACATTTTCATGAGAAATGAGCAGCATTTAGTATTAACTACCAAAACAACTATAAAACGTGAAGTGCTTAATCTCTTGCTGCTTCACAATAATTTCAAGCAGTATCCCAATTGCATCTTACACAAATCATAGCCACCTCCTCAAATAATTAGACATCTCTGAGAGAGAGAGAGAGAGAGAGAGAGAGAGAGAGAGAGAGAGAGAGAGAGAGAGATTGTGCAGATATGTTTCTGATTGAAACATAACATGGCAGTGACTGATGAACTAAAACCGGAGAAGGGAATATCGTTGATCATCTCCTAACAAGGCCACAGTTTAAGGTCTGGGTAGATTAGATGGTAAGCAAACAATCTGTTCCCGTAATCAAAGTGTTAGATGCAGGGATAAAGGTCTGAGTGACTTTGACAAGTGCCAAATTGTTATGATAAGATGGCTGGGTCAGAGTATCCATGGCTTTTGTATTTTTCTCAGCAGTGGTGAGAATTTACCAATAGTGGTCTGAGCAGAGACCGCCTAAAGCAGCAAAAGGGAGTTGGCCACCCAAGGCTCACAAGTGCTACAAAGGCTGTCACGTCTGGTCCAAGCCAACAGAAGGTCTAATGTGGCACAAGGCTCACAAATTTAATTATGGTTATGGGAGCAATGTGTTATAACACTTTGCATTGCTGCGGGCTGCATATGGGGGCTGTGTAGCCGCAGACCAATCAGAGTGACTATGATGACCCCTGTCCACCATCCCCTTGTCCATGCCAAAAGCAAGTGTCAGAACTGGACCTTGCAGCTAAGTTTGATCGACGGCAGCTTCATCTCACAGCCTACAGGACTTGAAGGATCTGCTGCTCATGTCCTGTTGCCAGATACCACAGGACACCTTCTCATAGACTCCATGCCTAGGCGAGTCGGTGCTGTTTCGTCAGCATGCGGAGGACCACAACAGCATATTAGGTCAAAATGTTTTGGCTCATCTGTGCATTATTATCTTAGATCTGCACCACCTCTTTTAATTAGATAGAAATTTAATTTTGATTACACCAATTCATCTCTTTTCCAAGACTGGGGTGTTTACAAAGGCTTTTTTCATACTGAGCTATTACACAGATTATTAACATTATTAGGCTGCATGTAAATGTAGCTCATGTGATGAGCTCATGTGACCTCAAGCTAAGTTTCAAGGCGTTTCTCAATGTGAAGGAACGATCCCGGAAGCCAGAATTTCAAGGAGGCTACGTCAACAACATCCATCGAAGGACTGTTCTAATGTCGGGGATCCTCAGAATTTCAGCCAAGGAGTCCTTTGTTTGAAAAATATGACACAGACAAGAAAGGATGCATATGTGTAGCCATCACACTCTCAAATCACCCACAATCCTACGTGCGCAGCTTTGCTATCTTGTTCAAAATGTCGTACGTTGGCGGAGTCCGAGCAATATGCTTTCAAATGTAAGTATATTTACGTTACCAAACATTTGTTATAACCGTAGTTAATATAAGAAACGTTTAACGTTTAACGTTTAAATGCCAGTACAAATTACTTCGTATTGATATTATAAATTATACAAATATATACAAATTACATTATCAATGGCTAACGGACCTGTTATTTAAAGAGTTACTTCAGCGATTAGCATAATGGCTTTGTATCAGTAGTATATTCAAATGATTGTGCTCCTCCCTCTTAGGGCTGGGCGATATGGCCAAAATTTCATATCCCGATATAGCTCATTTGATATCCCGATAACGATATACATAACGATATAGCAACCTTTCTATTAATTCAGTTTATGAATAGTCTATACAACATTGCAATGTGGAAATGCAGTTTGAAATGATATACAAAACAAATAAAGGTAGTATGGACTACATTTTTATTTTATTTAGAACCTTTTTTTTAAAGCAAGACTGTTAGTAAAGTTAACACCTGCCTAGGGATGTTTACCGATGACCGTTTGACCGATGGCTGACCGTATCAACGTTAACCGATCAAAGTTGTCGGTTAAAATAAATAAAAAAGTGATCTCTAAATTAGGCTATTATAGACAGTGGACTAAACGCTACTACAGTTGGCCGTCTCATTCCAAAATCTTTTTGTGTGATTGAACATATCCCTCGCACTCAATTTTTCATAACTCGCCTGTTTGTACTTAATAAACCAATAAAAACATTTGGCGCGAGGTCACAGCGTTTGGGTTTGCGCGCTCACAAGGTTTGCAAAAAGTAAACACTCGAGGTTAGAGCCAGGGCAGACGACAGTATGAAGCGTGCATTTCGCTTAAGATGGGCTTACATTTGGAAATATATTACATCTTCATTTCAGTGGTAACACATAAGGTGTTGATCGTCTTTCTTTATTATTGTTAGCAGTAACGTTACCTCAAACTAAAGCGGCGTCTCTTCGGAGCTGTCATTTTCTTAAATGAGCCGCGGCAATGATTCAAATGAGCTTCTAAGGCTGGACAAACGCCTTTATTTTCAACGCGATCACCTTGTACCCAAACCATTTCGAAACTAAGGAGCCATTTGTCCTCTGATTACAAACAATGCTCCTCTGCGGCGCGTTTGCGGGACTCGTGTTTCGCGCTGTGGGGGATTTTAAAAAAGTGACGTGAGTGGAAGGGAGGCTGCAGCGCGTGTGTGTGTGAGAGTGAGAGAGCGAGAGAGAGACAGAGGGAGCGCGTTTATGTATTGCATGGGCATGCCGTGGCGTGAGGTGCATCTTGACGTAAAATTCTGCCATAAACGCCTTATCGTGGCGTAAGCGATAGAGCCTTATATAAAACGATAGACATTTTCTATCGTCCAGACGATATATTTTGTTATATCGCCCAGCCCTACTCCCTCTCTTATCCCCCTGAGACAAGAGATTTATGCATTTTATTTCTGGAAAAAATCCTCAGTTGACGTAAATTGATGATATTTGCGTCATCGGAGGAATTTTTGGCCAAAGGCTAAAGACTACAACCAGCAGCGGGAGCCATTTCCACATGTTTTCAACTCGCGCATGAGGGGTGGGAGATCACACTCACAGCTCAGCTGTGCACTGAACACACAGTGTGAATGTATGCTGCGGTTGCGATTACCTCCGCTCTCATCACGAGAGCTCATTCAGCTCATACATCACGGTGAATGTAATCTGACTCCTGCAGCGTTTGTGCTATGACACTCGCACAGCGACTCACTCATTATATTGAACAGACACGTTCAGTTTTTAAGTGTACTGTCTGTTCTCTAACTGAACTGATTTTATGAAAAGGAATGCGATGAGAAAGGAATCCAGTCACAGTAAACCAGTAGCGGTGGCTTTGGGAGTGGCCTCATGCGCTACCCCTTTAACAATTAGCTTGGTTGGCATCACCAGCATTTCCATATCAGAAAATATTCTGTACAGCAACCATTAACGTTAGCACTTCCATTTTTCAGCGCAGAAAGCGGACCTTTTCACTGACGTAATGATGCAAAATTTACGTGCGCTTGCTAGCCTGTTCTAATTACGTGTTCTCCGAATGCTAAAGAGGAGCCCTGCTTAGCCTCTGAAGGAAGTGACTTGGAAGGACGAGTCCTGCCAAGGAAGTATCCTTGATATTGAGAAACACTTTAGAACTGAACACCTTCACCTATTTTTTTAGGATGATTTTAGTGCTATATATCTGCTCTGCTACTATAATATCAGCTTCTCAAGACAGGCTCATAGTCTCATAGCCCCCTCTAATTTTCTACTTTTATTAAAACAAAGACTATTAAAATAATGTGCACTTTTTAAAACCCTCATGATTACTTAAATTATAACTTGCTTATCTGATTTCAATGACAGTATTTTGTTTATTTGTTTTGTTTATTTAATATGTATATATTATATTTATTTAAGTATATGTATCTATATTTATATACTAGTTGAGAGTCCCCCCACACCTCATATCTGTTATTTATGAGAATTCTGCAGTGCAATGAGTAGTTAATTTGTGTTAAGTCAGTGCTCAGTCATTCTCCATTCAGTGGTGATTCACCAGATCCGGACGTTTTGTTCCAGCTAATGAACCAAGAAGACAATAGATGCTTTTTCTTACATTTTGAGGAATGTCATGACTTGGAAAAAAACCCAATAAAACTGTACTCTGACCTCCAGTTCTTTTTCAACACATTTCCCCCTTTTTGTGGCAGCGTTATCAATCATGTTTATCAGTACTACGGGTAGAAGCCACTCAATAACATTTCCGAATAATGGAATGCTGGGAAAGTTGGCTGAAGGTCATCAACAACAATCTATCAGTCTCACCGCCATTATTACTGGACCTTTGAGGCGAGATTGCATTATTTTGCCTGATGTAGACCTAAGAAATAAACTGTCAGTTCTCTTCGTTTGACGTGCAATCCCAGGATATACAAGAGAATGTATCATTTTGGGGTCATCAGACCTGACTGCACATTACTGGCTTCAATTTCTCCCTGCAACCACCCTGGGACGATCCCATAGCAGAGCAGTAATGCTGTGACCAAGTGGAGATTCAAAGAGCCATGCAGAGAAATAAATTCAATTTTCTGCTCAAATAAACTCAGGTTGCCATGTTCATTTCTGCACTGGAGTGACACGTGTGAAGTGGGGAGAAGTCAAATCTCTGTGGTCAGACAGTAGGTGGCTGGACGGTCACCCTCACAGCACCCTTTGCTCGGCTGTTTGACATTTGGATGTAATTGTTTTTGTCGTCTTCTGCTCAAAAAATACAGTACAACAGGAATATTGTACAATATTATTACAAGAAAGTTAAAATAAGTGGTGTTTTCAATTTGAATATATTTTATATTGTACTTTATTCCTGTGATGCAAAGCTGAATTTTCAGCATCATTACTTCAGTCTCCAGTGTCACATGATCCTTCAGAAATTATTCTAATGTGCTGACTTGCTGCTCATGAAGCATTTTATTATTATAAATGTTGAAAACAGTTGTGCTGCTTTATTTTAGTGCAAGCTGTTATGCATTTTTCAGGAAACGTTTAAAAGGAAAGCAATTAAATCATTTATTTGAAATAAATCTTTTGAAACATTATAAATGTCTTAACTGTCGTTTTTGATCAATTTAATTAATTCTTTCTCAATTAAAGTATAATTTTCTTTAAATTAATTCTTGCAAATATTTATTGTATTTGTAGTATTATGTATATTATGTTTTAATTCATAATTCAGTAAATTAAATGATCAGTACTTAATCTCCTTTAAATTGTTTTATCGCAAAAACTGCTTCATATTATTTTATATATTAGTTTGTGTGGCAATATCATAAAATCGTGCAACAAAAAAAAAAAAAAACTATCTACCACATCTCTACCAGTTAACACAGCAAGAGGACCACAAGAAAACCATAAACTCCAGACCTGATGGTGCAGTATATGAAGGGCAGTATGGAGTGTGTCAGGGCATTGCAATAACTGAGACAGGATGTCTGAAGACATATACTAGAGTTTCAGCGTCTTTCATGTCTGGTATAGGATGCCATGCGCCATTGAGGTGACCGCCTTTTGTAGCCTGAAATAGAGAGCTGATTTGAGCTTTAAAAGTGAAAGATTTGTGAAAGATAATCCTCAAAACATGATCCTCAAACACAGGTTGATGTTCGGCGTCAGCTGAATAGTTAGTAGGAGGGAAGTGGCATCTATGCTGATCTGTTTTTTTTTTTTTCTCCTCTCACGTTCCTTTCAGTACAATGAAGAGCATCGTGACCTCAATGTAAAGGAAGCCTGGAAGCAGGGCGTCACTGGACAAGGCGTTGTCGTGTCCATATTAGATGATGGAATTGAAAAAAACCACCCAGATTTGCTTCAAAACTACGTGAGTTTAAGTAAACAACACTTACCTTTGACATTAAACCTAAAACGAAATAAATGCATTAAACGTTCCTCCTGTTTTCAGGATCCAGATGCCAGCTATGATGTTAACGATGGTGACCCAGACCCTCAACCTCGATACACCCAGCTCAACGATAACAGGTATAGTGTACAAAATAACCAGTTAACATAATTTACTGTAATTTTCATGATGGAATCAAACATAGTTTAGGTCCCCTTTGCAAACCCTGTGATTTATGGGCTGTTGCAGCCCAAAATGTTGTTATTTGTTTTTCCCGTCTTAGCCAGCACTGTATTTTTTGCCTGGGCCTGAAGCTCCTGGCATAAAACCAGCTGAAGTATGAATACTACTATACATTTACTGCTTTACTTAATGAGGCCAAAGGTTTCCTCTGCAGTGTGAAGATGGGCACAGGAATACACAGCCTGTAAAATAGTGTGATTAGTGCTGTTGCCGTAGCCCATTTATGTTGGACAGGAACTGCTTTTTCTAATGATTTTTTTTTTTGCCTACCCAGCAAGCAAATAGGTATAAAGAAATACGGTCTGCAATAATGATTTTCGTTTATCATTTATTTGTTGCACCATTTACGAATTTAATCGTGTTACACATTGTCACTCTTTGCCGGGTGCAGTTTACTATGTAAATGAAAACCAAAAAAAAAAATAGTGCAGTTCATGTGAATTGACTCAGGAAGATTCCAAACATGAACAAAAGAAGCTTGATGTATCAGTAGTGCACATTCAGTGACATTAATTTAAAAGTCTCTATAATCTAGTTTGCGTTCCTACTCGACAGTATGTAGGGTCACTGGGAGCGATGGAGCTAGCCTATCTTCCAGCCCGAAAGCATACTTTTACACTAAATTAAATTAATTTATATGTAATACTCTTGAGAGTAGCATGCAGTTTGTAGTAGTAGGCAGTAGGCAACAGCGGATGCTTTCGCTGTTTTGCTGCTGGGAAATTAGTTTCTCAGTGATTGATGTGTTGTGTGAATTTAGTTCCCTCCGTGGATTGTGTATTGTTGCTTTGGTAATGGCCATTCACAATACTGAGCCTTTTTTGGCCTAGTTCATAAATCACCAGAGATTTAGGTTAAATTGTGAAGAAGGTTGCTGTTGAGAATGGGTTACTTTAAAGAATAAGATTGTGGCATTGTCATTCTGAACCTGTATGCTGTTTTCTTTCTGTGGAAAATGTAAAAACAAATCTCCATATAGACAGTCAATAGTGACCTTGGACTTTCATGTTCCAAAAAAACCCCCTAAAATTAGTCCATGTGACTTGAGCGATATATTCCAGGTCTTTTGAAGCCATACGATAGTTTTGTGACAAACCAAAAAGAACAAGATCCCTAATTATGTACCTCCGCTGCAGCTCGAAACTGTTGTCATTTAATTTTTTTGTTTGTTATTGGAGGCCATATTTGATTTGAGAGCTGCAGCGGAGATAAAAGAAATATGTGAATTAAAAAAAATATATAAAAAGTTTGAGTTCAGTAAGATTTTTAAATGTAGAAATGGTAATAAAGATTAAACTTTCTCCGTATCCAGTCGGCAAAACTGCGAACACATCTTCCCTTCTTAAAAAGGCCTTCAGTGTCGTTCTTTGTTCTTTTCTCAGAGAAAAGCTTAAAGGTCCACTGAAGTGCCTTGAAACGCGCCGCATTATTCAATGTGTTGACGTAATTTCCCCTGAAACGGTGTCAGCTGTTAGCAGCTCCTCCCCTTTTTTGAAACAGCCAATAGCGTTTCTTTAATATACAGTTTGACTAGAGCGCAAGAGCGGACCTTTCTCTGTTTGGTAAAGCCAGTTTCCTTTAACACTCTTTACCATCATAATCTCCTCCATATCGGTTTGAAATGCAGCATTCTGTGCAGAATTCAAATGGGTCGATATGTTTGTTGTCTGCGCGGACTCGCGCATATATGATCCGCGCTGTGCTGTCGTGTCTGTAGTCTAAATTTAGACCAGAGCCGTTGGGGTGTGTGCGCGGCTTCGGTGCGTGAAACTAACGTGAAAACAGACTTTATTCGCCTCAAATGAAAACATATTTACACTGAATGGTTTCCTATCACATATATAGTGTGCTATGTGCCTTTCACCATGTAGAAATTACTAAATGTGTGTTACTGACCGATTTCAGCAGCTTCAGCAGTGTAGGGGGTGGGGTTTATAGTCTAGAGCGCATTTTGATTGGACAGAAGATTTGACGAGAAAGTGAAGTCTGCGATGATGTCACCAAAATCTGAGATTCGTTTTTTAAAGGAAGTGGGAGACTGTAAATTTTGAATGCTTATATCTCCTAAATGCAAATTTTGTCATAATTTTGGAACATACCAGCGTATTCATAACTTTAAGGCTAACACAGTCATACTAAAAGCTAAAAAAACTTAAATTTTGATTTCAGTGGACCTTTAACTCCAAGTCTTCTATAGTCGTGGTCAAAGCCGAATCGAAAGACCGCTGTTCACCAGCTTCTGTGTTTAGTAGCATGCAAGCGCAACTCTGGCATCATCATGTTAAGCCCCGCCCACTGACTCTATACACGTTGTGATTGGCCTGACCAGAGTTTAGTTTTTACAGCTCAGAAGTGTATTGAGAGTTACTAGATGACGTACGCGGCAGATTAGATTTGCTGCCGCTAGGTTGCGTCTAGATTTCTAGTCTACAAAAGAACAGCATTTTTTTTAAATATAATTCTTTTGTATGGCTGTAATACATTGTTCCTGAATGATAGTACTAATTTGTGTAAAAATGTCACTAAAGGCATTAAAGGAAGGTAAAATTAGATGTCATATATAGTATAAAGTCATATATACGTTATGGGATATAAAAGATATAGATATAAAAAGTATAGCGTTTGCATTTATATTATTAGTAACAAAATGGCAAACAATGTGTGATGTATGTAAAATTACTGTTACCTTGTCTTTATTTGAAAAAAATATGATTACCAGTGGGCAAACTAAACAGATTACAGAGTGCCCTGTTACAGTGTTTAACTTCTTTTTATTTTTATAGTAATACTGTAATACAGCATTGGGGGGTGGAGGTGGGGGGGATACCAGCCAAAGATTCGTGTTTATCTTGAGGCTAACCATGATTGGTGTTGACAGGCAGAAAAGTGTATACCGGTAGTTACGAGTGGGTTGAAATCAAAGGTCTTGGGCTGAATGGCACAGCTTTGTAGTTTTTGGAGGGGGTGTCCCATGTTCCCCTAATGGAAGAACCCCGCTGCGTATGCAGCGTTGGCATGACTCCTATAGTGGATGCTAATGAAATAACATATTTGGCGCTAGATGAAATGTGATCAAGTTTGACTTTTAAAACATTTCAGAAATGATTTTGCAATGTAGAAACACTTTCCTAGTCACTATAAAGCATTAAGGATCCGTTAAAATGTCTCTCTCTGATAATGCAAAGACAGCAGGAGATACATTAGTAGCAGTAGCAATTTTGCTCGTCCTACATGTTATTTAGCTGCCATGTTTTCTTCTGACCCCTGCTGTGAAATTCCCCTTCTCCAATCTGCTATTTTTTTTTTCTCAGAAAGCTATCTTTTTTGTTGGCTTATTCCTCTCTATTCTAGGCTAGTACGCTGCTCTTCAGATAGGTAATTTATAATTGCACAGATCTAGTTTTTGCATCTACCACAGAACCACAAAGCTGGTTTCAGGTTTGCAACAGAAGCAGGGAACCTTTAGTAGCACTTTCAGTTCTCAAGCATTTTGTGAAACCAAATCTGTGTGTGTAAGTGCATATATATATATACAATGCAATGATTTCAAAATTCTTTTAAATCAGCCTTTCTAGGTTTTTAAACCAGGTTGTAACTCTTTTCTGAGATTTATTTCAAAAGTTCATGCTCTTATTGGATACATATTAATTTTATGTAAGTTATGTAAAGTTTTCTTGGCGCATGTACAATATTTGATAGTTTCTCCCTTGAATTATTTTAGTGAAACTAAAGTTATATTATAGTTTGTTAACTATGTTATGTTTATTTATTTTACATTTTACTCTGAACGTTCTGAGTATTGGCTTATTGGGCAGACTTTTAAATTCTGCTTTCAGAAATATTTTTTCCATTTATTGAGATTTTTGTTAAATATCTTCAAAATATGATAAATATTAAGATTTATATTGAGCCCCCAACCCTAGTGTTTGTATAGTGCATTTGAATGGGCTTTTCTCAGTGTCAAATCTGGATTTTCTGTAAAACATCCGTTTACCAGTGGATAAATAATGCATTACGCAGTTAGAATTTTTAAGTGCATTTCCACGGAAGTGGGGCAAGTTGAGCGTGGTGTTTCAGAAAAGATGTGATGCTTACTGGCTGTGGGAAGAAGTGTTGAAGCCACATAAAGGCCTTTCTTTGATCTCTGAGCAGCTCTTTCTGTAAAACATTGTGTTTTTTGTAATTGAACCATTTTATTTCACCTTAAAAACCAGAGCTGATATTGTGAAAATGTTGGACATAGACAATTTTGCCTGTTTTTAATTTCCAGATATTTTTGAGATTTCATATGTTCTTGATTTGTGCAACTTTTCTGTGTATGATAGCATTTAAAAATTATATAATTTATGTACAGTTTATTTATTCTCAAATGTATTTTATTAAAGATAATCTAATTAATCACATGGTGGTGTTGGTCTATGTACACATGCAGATGGGAGTCTTTACCATGATTTAAATCTTAATTTTAGTCCTTTTTTATAATTAGTTGTATTTAATGTGCCCCTCTTTCTCTCTAGATATATGATACTCGTATCATGCCAAGCGCCTTAATAAATTAATTACTCTCACGTGCAGTTCTGTGTTGACTCTTGCCGTATGTTTTTAAACATTATCATTTCAGTTGGCTTTAATTCAATTACAGATTGTGAATCTCATGCTTTCCTCTGTACTTAAAAATGTTCAGCAGTGAGTTATAGCAAAGATGAACATGTATTAGAAATCATATCTTTTATAGATCGCTGTCTTCAGCAATGCAGTTCTTTATGAGCGTTTGGCACTACTTTAGAGAGCCGTTCTCTCAGGGTGTAATCTGATCGAGATCGGCTCAAAACGTGTGCTGATAAAACATCAGAGGTTACCATAACACACCGTGTTGTTTGGTGTGTTAAAAACTGCACATCTGGAAATGCCTTTTGTTAAGACAAAGGCAGGATGAAGTATTCCCCCATATACAGTTCCCACAGTTAATGTGTTTGTACTAGCCAGTCAAGTGAGTTTTGCTTAGCAGCAACTCAAAACGCACTGTATATTTTCCTGTCCTGTCATTGTTAATTCATCAGGCACAATATGAGAGAGAAGACAGAAATATGTAGTGTTAAGTCAAGCAGAACAGCTCTGCTCTTCCATAAAATCATAACTTGTAGAGGCAAGTGAGCCTTCCGTTAAAGATTCCGCTTGACGGTCTCTAGACTTGCGCCTGGTTTCTCTCCCAAGATTAAAACACTGAAGCACTCCCCTGGATTTATTTTCCTGGGACGCCGATAAAGCCAGCTGGAATACTGCCTAATCCAATTTTAAGATGGTTATGAATACATCTGTATTGAATGCATTAAAACACTTAGCATGTGTAACTTGGGTCTGCTAACTCAAGCGGAACATGCTGATCTTTCTGCAGGAAACCTTTATAAACATCTTAATGTCTTTACATGTGATATCCTACTATATTTATTCATTCACTTCTGGTAAGCCCCGATTAACAATGCAATATCACAGTGTTTAATCTATGGTGAGGGTTGTAGAGCAAATTATTTGCTCTTTAGTCTGCTTTTAGACACTTTTCACTTGTTTGCACTTTTTTAACTTGGCAAATGCTAAAGACATTTTTTGAAAGACCCATGCTTTTGGTCTAATTGTATGATTCTCTGTCTGCAGGCAACTTTTGCTATTTAGTTGACAACCTGAGAACAGACTGGATATTCCTTCTCTTTTCAACACATACAATTTTCTTTTTGAGGGTTGTGGATAAGAATATGCATTCTGTAGAAGCTTTCGTTTAGTTATAGGGGCTATATGTATTCAGAAACCCTTGTTTTTTGTTACCCAGCAACTATTGCTCGTGCCCACACCTGTGCACACGAAAAGCACACGAGACTGAAATCCAATTCAATGATATACTCACAGCAAAGTTGGAAATGGCTTTGCAGCGATATACTGTTAACAAACTTCTAGTCCACACTGAAAGTGATGTTTAGAATGTGTAAATGTGTTGCGCTCTTTCATCAAAAGCAGAATAAACACAACAAAAATGACAGTGGTGAAAAAGCAGCAGTTAAGAAAGCATCTGATCATAGCGATATAGATTTTTTCACCAGCTTTGCAATTCAGTGGCATCATGTCAACAGATTAGGTAATTTTATTTACACTGTTATGATAATTTGATTATGAAGTATATCTGAGATTACAGACTATATTGATCTGACCATGTGAGAATATTGTTTGCATAAATTACTTTTGTTTACATGACACATTGACCTGAATATCTCTTTCGGCATTATCCCGAATATTTTATAAGCATTAATTTCGTGTGTCATTGAACGGAAAACATAACCACACATAACCATCTTATTTTTTGGTTAAACCCAGTGTCCTTCACATTTAAATCAGTCCACAGGCTTTCATGGACAACCTCTGGAAAGTCTGGTAACTGGGCTTGTTTTTTAAGTTTTGTTACAAGCTGTTCACACATTGGCAATACAAAAAAAGTATTAATATTACCTCTTTAATGTGAGAAATTTTCAGTGAGGAATCCTTGTCTGTTGTCTGATTCAGATTGTGCGTGCGTGCGTGTGAGTGAGTGCGTGCGCGTGTTATTAGTCATCAGAAACCAGATGCATGCTTAAATGCTGTCTTTGTGTTTTGAAGGAAATTGCACCTCCAGCAAAAGCTATTTAAAATACGGTTTGGGTTGCCTCACTTATTATCTCTTCCATATATAAAGAATAGTTTGCTTGGTTGCGTCTACAAACTTTTTGGATAACTTCCTGTGGAGGAGATGCCAAACAGTCATATAGCCCAGAATAATCCTGTTCTTATAAGAACTGAGCTGGATGTCAAGAGCAGTAAGTTTGCAGGTTTGAGTCCTCTCAGGGTTATATAAAGGTCCTAACTGTATGTCTTAGTAAAACGCCTGTGGCGTTGGAGAAAGCAGATGGTCCAGCGCGTGACTGATTTTCATCTGTTATAAGAAGCAGACATACTCTTATTTTACATCTCTTTTAGTCCTGATTGACTCATTGGCTAATTTTATGCAGACTCAGAGGACAACTCCATTCCTTGACATTGTTAATGGTAATTGCTAAAACAAGCATTTTGCTCATACTTGTGGTTTGAGATTATAACAAACAAACAAAAAAAACAAAACAAAAAAAAAAAGTAAAAGAGTTTAATATTCTTCCTTTTAAATTGAAGTCTTGAAACCATTCTTTTTCAGCTTGCAAAGAGTTGAGATGAAGTTAAATAAGTCCTTTCCATTTAATGCAAGACCGATTTGAAAGAGTTTGACAAGTGTCTGTTTTCACTGGGAAAAAAATATTTGTAAAGTATTTATTTATACAGTACATTTCCACAAAAATATTAAGCAGAGCAAAAGAGTTAAAAATAGATAATAAGAAATGTTTCTTGAGCATCAATTCCGCATTGCTGAAGAATCATGTGACACTGAAGACTGGAGTAATTGGAGTAATGATGCTAACTTTGCCATCACAGGAATAAGTTGCAATTTTTAATGTGCTCTAAAAATGTATAAAAAAGCCATTCAATATTATTATTTTTTAATATTTCACAATATTACTAACAAAATTAGCTGCTATTTTATTGTATTTTTTTTGCTGGTAAGTATAAAATGTGTTTCGACTCATTACCAGGCTCACATGGAATCTACAGTTCCAGAATTTCATAGAATAATGCTTCAAACACATCTCGTCTCTTGCCTGAAGAGATGTTTTGGCTAATTTTTTTATAATGCTTTTTCAGCTGTAAATAAAAGTTTATTACTCTCAGCTCAGTATAAGTCTGTTTAAATCAGCAGAATTGTGCAGATTTTTGTCCCCCCAAAATCAGTGGAGGAAATGCAAAAGTCTGCACATTCCTTCTAGACCTGCTGGATTCAATTTATACAGCAGTTCCTGCAAAGGAGTGCACGTTCCTGGTGCTACAGGTAGACATGTGATGGCAATAAAACTCTTACATTTGTCCAGGCTTGCTTTACATCTCTCAGAAAGCTCAGTAGTGGCATATCTCACTCTAAACATCAGAAACCTGCATGTGTTTAGCTTCAAAGTGTGTCAGGGGGACTGTAATACAAGGTGTCTCACCAAACTAAACCTGCCGCATTTAACCATCTAGCCATGATAACAGCCCGTCAATTTGGATGCAGTCACGTTACTCACAGACATTTATCACATACACCAAAACAGCACTTTCCAAGGTTCAAGTCAGAGGATAATTCACAGTTATTCAAGAACAGTGGTGGGTTTAGAATTGAGAAAGTCCACGTTGATAATTTAAGCTGAAATCTATATCTTGTTCGGGGACATGGGAGATATGTTGAAATGAGTCCATTGATTCACATTTTAGTTTAAAATGGGTTAGAAAGGGCAAGTCAGGTTATTGTCACTACATTGCTTTCCAGTCATTGAATAAATGCAGATGCTTGCACTATGTGTACAAATTCAGTCATCCTGGTCCATTTGCATTGTAGAAATGTGTCAAGGAGCATCTGGACTATTTTTTCATTTAAGACATGCTATTCATTCATGTGTCACCTGGGACAGTTGAAGAACGTGAATATTCACCACATTTATCTTCATCACAGTGATTTTTCGGAGACTGGCAGATTGCCAGTATATGTAACGTAAAATGATTTCAGGCTGTAATATTTATGTCATGTGCACACTTTTTGTTTTGTAATCTTGCATTCATTCACACAGATACCCTCTTGTAATTTTAATACTCCACAAGCTCAGTTCCCATAAAACCTCCTCCTTTTTTGGATGTAATCTAGGTCCCATGATCCTCCTTATTGTAGGATTGAGTAAGTCTAAGACATTAGCCTCACTGATCTCATGCTTCCTATGAATGGACCGATGACTGCAGGGGTTCTCCTGGGATTTCACTGATCCTTCCTCTGTGCTGTTTAACTCTGTGTTTGGCCTCTATTGCTCTCTTGGCTTTTGTATGTCTACTGACCCGGTGGATTATTGTGACACAGACGCTGTGGATTTATGCTTAATTCATCGATGTCTGGTGTTTGGATGTTGTGCCTTAAGTTTGCAGATAGAGTCTGTTTGTTAATAATGATAAAAAAAAGTATGTTTAGTTGGAGCTACAGTGCAAATTCAATCAAGTTTAAAATATGTTGTATTTCTAATGTGTCTTGAAAAAGCCAAATTAGAATGCATTTTGATGGTGATCTAAGTGACACGTCTTTGCTCAGTGTAAAACTGTTGCGGTTCTTTAACTGGTTCCTTGCCTTTGGTCCTCATTGATTTTGATGCAATGCATACAGAAAGTTGCATTTACACATTGTCAGGCTATAATCTTATTCCTAAAAGCCACGGTTATAAGTGTGTAACCTGCTGTCATATTTAACCGCTAGCTACTGCCTGTTTTACAGCAGGACTGAGTAGGAGCTCTTCACACATGTAAAAGAGCTCTGAATGAGTGCTGCAGGATGAGAGGCTTCAGTCACCTGCTGTGAAAGAGGATTGGGGCGTCTTTTTGCCTGCCCCTCGTCATCAGTACTGTAGTTTGATCCTGTTGCCAGCAGTTTTTGGCAGTACAGAGTATCCAATTCCTGTTCAGGGAGAATGAATTGCATTCCTTCATTTATGCTTGCTCCTTTTTCTGCATATATAAGATGCATTGCATTAGATTATTTTTATTTCTAAATATTTTGATGAATTTACTTTTATATTATAATTTATTCTGTTATATTAGGGAAATTTGGGGAATGGTACAGAATACAGATGTTTTGAAAGTGTACAGAAAATTCATAATTTAACTTTTTTTTTTAAGACATGGAACCCGTTGTGCTGGAGAAGTTGCGGCTGTTGCCAACAATGGCATCTGTGGTGTCGGAGTAGCCTACAATGCCAAGATCGGAGGTGAGTTGTCATTTTTAAACATACATTTATCATGTTTTAGCACGTACAGTGTTTTGTCAGCACACACCCTGTCCATTCTAATATTTGAATTGCAAAACCCCTCAGTGAAACATCAGATTAGCTTTGCATCCAGATTAGCCCTGTCTCTGTCCATTAAACCATTTGAGAACTCGTCCTCTGTGCCGTACAGAGAACACTTCTGAAGAGAAAGTCCATTAGCGATGCCTTCATGAGCTCAAGTGGGACAGTTATCACAGGCTCCAGCACAGGCCCCTTTGAGCCAACGATTTGGACACTAGCATATGTAATCCTTTTAATTGGCTGAGGTGCTTTTATCCTGTTTGGTGCAGATTTAGTTTCATTACTGTTCTCTATGCTGCCAGGCTGTGCCGGCTGTCTACAGGCTCTTGGATAAATGTCATTGATAATGGTTTGCTTTCCACATTCTCGCCAAGAAATCCCTCCAAGAAAACTGTTCAGGTTATCTGTATGATGCTCTTTACAGGGTAAATTCACCAAAATATGCACATTGTCATCATTTGTCACCCTCCTGTTGTGCAAAATACTGTTTGACTTTCTTTCTTTGGTTTAAAACATAGACATGTTAAGCAGAATTTATGGACTGCTCTTTTCCAATCAGATACCATAATAATGATAGCTTTGAGATCTGTTCTTCATCCAAAGCTATCATATGACTGCGAAAGATTTATAGTACACAAGCTGTTGTTTAACCTCTTTTTAACCCATTTTTTGTGTTTCATGGAAGGAAAAAAAAAATCTTATTACAACATAAAGTTGACTAAATGATGAGAGTGGTTTAACTTTTAACTTAAAGGTGCAGTGTGTGGTTTTTAGCGACATCTAGTGGTAAGGTTGTAAGTTGTACCCCAACGTTTCCTGAAGAAGAAAAAAAGGTTAGGATAAACTTGCCTTAAATTCTCAAATATTGAGTTGTTTCAAATATAAATCAATACAGCATAACACTAGCTATACTTATTTTTCTTATGAAATCAGTTTCGGCTCCAGCTCCCCACATAATATAGACTTTCGGTAGGCTCTGTTGACATGGGTTTCGTTAGCAACCACATTAGCACTGTCGTTGCAAGGTTTACTTGGGCAAGCACCACTCACAATTTCTTTGTGAAACACTTTTTTTTGTTTGCTTTTTTTGTTTCTTTTTTTCCTCCATATTTTCTTCAGGCACTAAATATAAGCCACGTATCAAATCTTCCCTTTTATGCAGATAGATAGTGCATTATTTGTAATGTGCATTTCTTTTTTGCCAGCTTTGCCTTCGTTTCCGTCTAAAGCTGTTTATGAATTAGCCTCCTAATGAGAAGCAGTGAAGGATAAATGGATAAATAGGATAAATTCCTGTGCCCAGTTTCACCTTGAATCCAGGGGGAAATCTTTGCTTAAGCAGCAGATACAATATACACTGCTCAAAGAAAAATATAAAGGAACAATTTTTAATCAGAGAATAAGCACGGCAAGGAAAGGCAAGTTTATTTATATAGCACATTTCATTCACAATGGCAATTCAAAGTGCTTTACATAGAAATTAATTAAAATAGGGATAACATATGCATAAGAAAAAGAATACCATGTGTAAAAATCGAAAGAGAATTAAAAAAAAAAAAAGATAAAATGGTGATGAATAGATCCCTATCTGCCTGATTCTAAATTTGGGTACTCCTATCTGAGATGGAAGAGATGGAACAGGTTCGCAGCATCTCCTGGACCTTACAAGTCAGTCCAAGACAGGCTCCTGTAGGAGACCTTACCTTTGCCCCGCAGGGCCTCCCCTTTCTTGAGTTTGCTTCTTCACACCATTAACAAGCAGAATGAAGTGAAGCACACTGCTCTCCGTTTCCAATTTCTTTCAGACAGACAGTCCAAAAATTAAGGAAGGAAGGAAAATATGTATTTGAACACCCTGCTATTTTGAGCTAGGTTCTCTCACTTGGAAATCATGGAGGGGTCTGAAATTGTCATCGTAGGTGCATGTCCAATGTGAGAGACATAATCTAAAAAAAAAAAAATCCAGAATTTTTTTATTTGTATGATACAGCTGCAAATATGTATTTGAACACCTGTCTATCAGCTAGAATTCTGACCTTCAAAGACCTGTTAGTCTGCCTTAAAAATGTCCACCTCCACTCCATTTATTATCCTAAATTAGATGCACCTGTTTGAGGTCGTTAGCTGCATAAAGACACCCTTCCTCCCCATACAATCAGTAAGAATCCAACTACTAACATGGCCAAGACCAAAGACACTAAAGACAGAATTGTACACCTCCACAAGGCTGGAAATGGCTAAGGGGGTTTTGCCAAGCAGCTTAAAAAAGGACCTAAAAAAGGTCCACTGTTAGAGCAATCATTAGAAAATGGAAAAAGCTAAACATGACTGTCAGTCTCCCTCGGACTGGGGCTCCATGCAAGATCTCACCTCCATGCAAGATCTCACCCACCTATTGTGAGATTTTGAGGAACAACCTCCTTCCCTCAGTTAGAGCATTGAAGATGGGTTGAGGCTGGGTCTTCCAACATGACAATGACCCGAAGCACACAGCCAGGATAACCTAGGAGTGGCTCTGTAAGAAGCATATCAAGGTTCTGGTGTGGCCTAGCCAGTCTCCAGACCTAAAACCAATAGAGAATCTTTGGAGGAACTCAAACTCTGTGTTTCTCAGTGACAGGCCAGAAACCTGACTGATCTAGAGAAGATCTGTGTGGAGGAGTGGGCCAAAATCCCTCCTGCAGTATGTGCAGACCTGGTAATAAACTACAGGAAACATTTGACCTCTGTAATTGCAAACAAAGGCTACTGTACCAAATATTAACATTGATTTTCTCAGGTGTTCAAATGCTTATTTGCAGCTGTATCATACAAATAAATAGTTAAAAAATCATACATTGTGATTTCTGGATTTTTATTTTATTTTTGATTGTCTCTCACAGTGGACATGCACCTACGATGACAATTTCAGACCCCTCCATTAATTTCTAAGTGGGAGAACTTGCAAAATAGCAGGGTGTTCAAATACTTATTTTCCTCACTGTATATATAGATAAAATAACAATAACCAAGGATGAACAAAGGTAAATTAAAGCAGTTATAAAAAGATTAAAAAGATGATTCATAGGTAAGATAAGGTGCAATCAATCGGACATACAGTGGCACAGTGCTCATTTAGTAAATGCACAGCTAAACAGATGTGTTTTCAGTCTGGATTTGAATGTGGCTACTGTTGGAGCACATCCGATATACTCAGGAAGCTGGTTCCAAATACGGCTGGCATAGTAGCTAAAAGCAGACACTCCTTGCTTTCAGTGAACTCTTGGTATTTCTAACTGACTTGATCGCATCGATAACATCAAGTCAGTTAAAATCCCGGGATATTGATCTGACAAGTTAAGTAGCAGAGGGGGTTGTTAATCAGTTTCAGCTACTTTGGTGTTAATGAAATTAACAACAGGTTCACTAGATGGGCAACAATTAGAAGTCCCCCAAAACAGGAATGGTTTTACAGGTGGAGGCCACTGACATTTTTTTCCAACGCATCTTTTCTCACTAGTTTTGCATTTGGCTACTGTAAGTGTCACTACTGGTAGCATGAGGTGATACCTGGACCTTACAGAGGTTGCACGGGCAGTCAACTGCTCCAGGATGGCACATCAATACTTGCCATTGCCAGAAGGTTTGTTGTGTCTGTAAGCACAGTCTCAAGAGAATGGAGGAGATTCCAGATGACTTGCAGTTACTCTAGGAGAGCACATAGTGGACAATTCTTTTCTCCAAACGCTTATAACTTTGTGTGTGGTTGACACATTTTGATGGGAGTAACTTTTTTGGTCTCCTGAATCCTTGCCGAGTCCAACGATACCAGATTTGCCAGGTTTTGATGTATGGTTTGTGCAGCATGGTAATTGAGCGCTTATAAAACTTTAGCTGATATCTTTGAAACCACTATTCCAATCGAGTTGAAACCAACGTCAGAAAATTGGAAACATCGATAGCTAAAAGTTAAAGCCCAAATCTCGAAATATTGATTGTAAGGGGTAGTAAAATCCAATCAAAGTCATGTGTCAGTCATTTTTTATGTGTTTTTTCACATAAATGTCTATAATTCCAAAACAAAATTATGTTTTCGCCAAAATTGACACAAATCTATGGGCTCACTCCGAGGACACACAAAATTGGTATGATTGTGCCTCTTGGTGGCACTATAATTAAACAAAACATGTAATTGACTCTATTCAACTCAATTTATTAACGTGGGGTTTCAAAATTTTTGCTTTAATTGTCTCGAAATGTCTTTACTCATTTTTGCAGTTGGTCTACTGCTAGCTTCCTTGTTTGCTTTTGTTGCGCTTGGCACCGGTAATGGCTGCTTGCAGCTATATTTTTTATTAGAATTATTGAACAATAATGATATTTGCATTACATTTATGTTGGTTCTGTTCGATTTACCCATGGTGGATTATCGCTGCTCTTCCTGCTCTTGTCCATGCTAGGCTGCATGGATGGGTGGGGATTTCTTGCCCAGAACAGAACCATTGACCACTTTCAATCCAAACCAATGATTGTCAATCATCTTTGATGATAAGGGTCCTGCCAGAAGTGTCTGGAGTGGTCAAATGTGGCACCTACGTATACATATCTTTAGCAGATAATACTCCTAAAGTACCATGGGGAAAGAAGGCAGAGATAACCGAATGTCTTTGGATAGCTGACCCATAACATCAACCCAAACTGGCAGGCAGTGCCTTCTGCTAGAGGAAAGCTGAATGTGGGGATGGCAGCACACTAGCAGAGATGGCACACAACACAGCTAATTCCTCTGCCAGATCTCATTAAGAGAGAATATTGTTTTGGAAAGCTTGGAGGAAACAGTGGAGTCCATTGTTGAAATGTGCTTTATAAAGCATAAACCTGAGGTTTCATGTTGCATTTTTGAGGGGACATGGATTATTTGTATTTACCAAAGTCTGAATAAAAAATCCCTTCTTTTGTTACAACAGTGTATATCTGTTATGCCTTTCCCATTTCCTGGGAAGTAATCATGGCCAGCTCTCTCTTTGTCCTGCAGGGATATTTGGGACTTTTGGAATGTAGATATGGGATAAAAACATTCAGTCTTTCCAAGATGCTGTGCTGTATTTTTCTGTAGCTGTCGGTTTGTTTGCAGCACTGTCTGCACCAATGCTCTCTTTATAATGCTTTGGAAAACCTGAAACGGCTGAACTTTTGTTTATTTGCTCTAACCCATATGAGGGCAACCTTGAGTAACCTCGCCCCCTTGTGTATCAAAGGAGTGATTCACATTGTTTTGAAGATGTTTGACTTTGATTTCTCATCTCTACCACTTAAAAAACTAAGAGCTGTGGGCAGAATGTGCTCTTTTTTTTTTCTTCTTTTTTTTTATTCGAGGCTGAGATAACGTTCTGATGCAGGAATAACAATAACTCAACACCTCTGACATTTTGGACCAAACGCTCTGGCTCGTTCCCAAACCGCCAATTCGGTTTAAGATTCCCTTTTGTACAGGGAAGTGGAAAAAGATAAGATGGTCTCTGTTCTGAAGCATCTGTAAAGGGATTATTGAAAGAGAAGAATGTAGCCGCTTGTCACCTTTGAATGAACTCCAAATTCGAACACGAGCTAGCATGCACTCATCCTTTTCCTTTTAAAGGAATATTTATATTCAGCATTATCTGTTTGTACACCTCGTTCCTTTCATGCTGCAAGTTATACAAGCATTAAATGTTAAATCTTTAACAAACATCAACAATATTTTGGCCGTATGGGGGTTTTAGTGGGGTTATTCAGAGTGGCTTCTTTTTGTTCAGCTTTTCTGAATGTTTAGTTGTGTTGCATCTCTGCACATTAACTTAAACACATTGGTAATCAATTTACTTGCTTGCTTCTCAAAGAAAATATAGATTCTGGCATTGGGCTGCTAATTAACTTCGTGACACGGCTCTAACATTGCAAGCAGGTAGGGGTTAGCAGTATAAGAAACAAAATGACAATAATATTTTTTTAAAGTTTTGATAATAATACACATTCAGTAGCTACTGTAAATGCAATTATTTTTTATTATTAATTTTTTACTTTAAACATTGTTTAGTATGTTATTTATTTTTTTGTTTTGTTTTTTTTTTTACTTTTTTGTCCACCGGCAAATGTGACTGGTGGATTTCAAAATCTTCCAGCCACTCAATGGCCCTCATTTATCAAAAGTGCGTACACCAAATTTCCAGCGTACGCCTTGCGTACACCCAAACCCACGGTGACTTTGAGATTTATCAATATGGACGTTGGTGTACGGCACGCTCAAATCCTACGGCAGCTCAGGAGGTGGTGTACGCACGTTTGAGTTAGTGGGAAAATGCGCAGAAAAACAATTCCTAACACCACAAAACACACTAACAAGATATGCTATATGACCCACTGTTAAAAACCACAACAACAACATTCAGTGTTTATTTTTGTGCAACATGAACGTCAATGTTTAATTTTTGTGTGACTTTACCAAAGCGTTTGATTTGTAGGCATATGTATTCCTCCAGTCGCGAGCCTGTGCGCTTTACCTGACGGATCAGGCCCGCCTGGCCCGGCAGCTGCGCACGGACTGGGACTAAAATAATTCAGACTGACAAAATAATATAAATGACCTTCATCTTTTAAATAATAATAAAATCAATAAAAACGACATTCTTCTTCTAAATAACAAGCGTCATTAATAATAATAATAAGAAGAAGAAGAAGAATCTTACAAATTGTCATGTAATTATTAATGTGAATGAATGGTACTCCACATCACCATCACTGTCGTACACCCCAATACATGCCGTGATACGAAATTAAATGCTAATTGTTTCAAAACGTGCTGTAAAATAATGCATTGTGATGGTAATTTATCATCCAAACAGCTATTTAAACTGCTGGGGTGCGCTTCTCAACCCCCACACTATTAACAGTACTCGTAATTTGGGTCCATATTTTGTTTTTGTGGGTGCCTTTATTCCCCCTCTTTATACTCTTAAATAAAACAATTTCGGGTTTTTTTCCCACTTCCCTGGTGATGGTCTCGATGGCGCGCGTCTCAATCATCTCACTAGTTCAGTAGTCAGAGCACTGATCAGGGAGTCAGCCCATTGACTTATGTCCTAATCAGTGCCCTGACTAGTGGACTAGTGAGATGATTGAGCGCACCCGATCTCCACGTCGGAGAAGTTGCACTTCTTTGCCGTCTTCCGTGTGTCCATGACGTAAAATGAGGACGTGGAGGAGGCGGAGACTTGAATATATAGGGGCGTGTTATTCTAATGACGATCGTTTTCAGCCGCGGGATTTATCAAGGGCAAGTATTGCGTACACCTGAATTGCAGAGGTGCGCACAGTTTCATAAATCAGGCGAGGAGAGGAGTGTAAGCATAATCTTACGCCAACATATACACCAGTTTCTACGCAAGATTGATAAATGAGGGCCAATGTTTTTACCAGCCACTTTCTTGTTTTTAACTGACAATGTGTAACTTCATGTGAAAATTAATACTACAAGCTCTACAATACTTAAGCCGTTTATTTAATCTCAAGTCTCAATGAAATACTGACATATTCTCTTTCTCTCTTATACACACACAAACCATGAACTGATATACATTTAGTTAAATGAGTAGGGCTCTGTGCGCTCTTTTTTTTTTTACCTAAGTGTGGAATTTGAATGATTTGTGGTCTTTTATGGCTTCCAGTTTTAGGTCTTTAGTCCCAACAATGAAACTATTAGTTTTGGCATCTTCTGAAGCGTGTTGACGACGTACCGAGCAGAACATTGTCAGTAGGGGTGCACCGAAATCAAGCATTTTGGCCAAACCCGAAAAAGATGAAACCAAGGCTGAAAACTGAAACACTGAAAGAAATTGTGCCAATTATCAGTTACCATTGCATTTATGGCAATGACTGTGTAACTTTACTAAAAATCAAGGCATTGCAAATACATAAATTAATATTAAAGTTTCAAATAATAGATAAATTACAAATTATGCACATATTGATTTAGCACATTGCAACAATGCACAGTATAAAATAAAATTCAAACTAAAATGTCTAACTTGACCTCACTCATGTGTACATTAAATAATAATGTACAGGCCTACTGGCCTGCAGAAAGGTACAGAAATTGAATAAAGTAATCAAATGTAAAACAACTGCATATTTAACTGTTTAAATGAAAGATTAATCCTTATTAAACTTACAAAAGCTATTCAATCAAGAGCAGTGAGTGATGTCCTTATCTTTTCTTTAACATTACACAGTGCAGTAAAGGCTATTGCCCCTTTAAGACCAAATGCAGGGATATGCATCGTCTTTCTAGACTTCACTTAAGTCATACAGACTATGTCTGCTAGGATACTTATCAAGATGGACATGTTGACATAATTCTTGTGTGAGTTTGTCCATTCAAGCAAGCGCAAGACTTGAAAGAGAACTGAATATTTGGACGCTGTGTGAGACGAGTGCGCGCTCTCGGATGAGTGCACAGAGATCTTCTCACAGCGCGTGCGAGTTCTCATTCACGTCTTCTGACTCTACACTCAGGTGATGACGGTGCAAACGACTGGTTATATTTGAACATATGGCAGCACTCGCATACATTGAACAAAGTTTCCAAAGAGGTGAAACAGTATGCTATTTTTATTTACCCGCCACGGTGGCCGGTAGGTGAGGCGAGTTTACCGGCCACAACTCAGCCTCATTTGGCGGCTGCTAATTTCCATCCCTGATTCAAATAAATGCTGTTCTTATGACATTTATTAAGTAATCCTGTAAAATGTATCAGTTTTCATTCAGCAGTTTTTAACATTTATAATAATTAATGTTTCTTGAGCAGCAAGTCAGCACTGAAGACTGGAGTAATGATGCATAAAATTCACCTTTGCCTTCACAGTAATACATTCAATTTTAAAATATATATTTAAAATGATTTATTTAAAATTGCAATTAAACTCCACAATATTACTGTTATTGCTATACTTTTGATCAAATAAATGCATCCAAGAGACTTCATAAGAGACTTGTTACCACGTTACCAGTTCTTAATGTAGCTCTCCCTAACATATTTTTGGCATCTGCATTTGAATTCTGCTTTTCTACTAATATCACTGTAAATCCCTTTCCATGCTTCCCAGCGCTTGAGCAAACTCAAAAGCATTCGCAACAGTGACTAGGGGCTCAGGGCTTAGTGGAGGGTCAGTTTGATTAATGCCTTTTTCGTCTAACATCCTATATTTTTCTCTAAACGTGAAGTGCTCAAAATGGCCATCCCCTGTAGTGTGGCAGTTTTCAGAACAATTCTTAACTTTTTATCATCTCCTCTAAATAGAGGCATTGCAATAATCAGACTTCTATTTGCTCTCTGTCCCATGCTCTAATGTGTATGATGTTTTGTGTGGTTTGCAGGTGTGCGTATGTTGGATGGAGAGGTCACTGATGTGGTGGAAGCCCAGTCCCTCAGTCTCAACCCACAGCACATTGACATCTACAGTGCCAGCTGGGGACCCGAAGATGATGGCAAAACGGTGGATGGACCTGCAAAGTTGGCCAAAGAGGCTTTCCTACGCGGTGTATTAGAGGTTTGGCTTCTCTTTAATCCAAACTTATTGCACTTCTTTGTAATTTAGCTGACGTAGGCCAGAAATACTCCTTGTAGCACTAAAAGGGGTTATATTCTATACTTTTACCTCATTATTGTTTTTTTTGCTGGAAGGCTATTTATATTCCTTCTCTAAGAACTTTATACTCTCTGCACATTAGATTTAAATTGGCCCTTATAACTGTATATGTAAATGTTAGTTCTCCAAAATGACAATGCTGTCATTTATTCATTTTCAATTTTGATCTTGGGGGAACTATCCCTTTTTGCGTCCTTTAGAAAGGACTGAATGCAATGCAAAAGTATTAAAAAATTGTAAAGCTGTTTATTTATTGATAACAAGGTACTAGTGCTCAGTGTCATATTTTTCATTCGTGTGAACCAGGGAAGAAGTTTTGCTCTGTGATAAAACCCCATTTCAAAAGAGCAAAGAAGAGGTCCTGTTTTAATGACATGTACAATTGCTTCTGTGACTCATGGGCTATTTTTACTGTTTCCTACCATTATCTACATCAGTTGGTCTGTGCCACAAGCAGTAGACGTGCTTTCATTGATATTCTTGTGCTGAATTGGAGCTATCTGAGCCTGAATTTGCCTCTTAACCTTCAACTTTTTACCAGCAGCGACATTTAAAAGGGTATAAATTTGTGGTTTAGATGAATTAAGTGGATTTTTTCTTATTTGCTTTGAAGTTAGCGATGTCAGGGGAGCTATGGAAGGGATGCTCTGCATTTGATTTTGGCACACTTCATTTGCGAGTGCCTTGAGTCATAAAAGCACTTACTAGTCAGAGAGAAGTTTGTTTAATTTAAATGTCACATTAAATGGCAATTTTAACCGAGACATCTTCATACGGATTTTCCAGAGCGTGAACAGTATTGACATTCTTAATACCTAATTACTTAACGCCATTTGAGCTAAACTGCGATCATGCGCGGGGTAACGGAACGGCATTAGTTTTAGCCCTTCACTCACACATGAACGTGCACAAGGGTTGTAAAACTGGCTGTGGCCCAATAAAAGGACAATGGAAGAGAGCCGTGCCAAGATGCTCCCTACCGCAGCGTGTCGTGTATGGATTTTATAGGAGCAGACCTTTTATAGAAAAATGCTTGGAGACAACTTAGTATTTCAGATAGATATGCATCACTTAAAGGGATAGTTCTTCCCAAAAATGAAAATTCTGTCCTCATGGAACACAACATAACTTATGACATTTTGACCACACTAAATGCATGTGCAATTGCAAAAACAGTTTTTCTTCAAAATATCCACATATTGATTAAATATTACAAAAACTGTATTGTAAAGTCTAAGACAAAAATACTAAGGCCCCTGGAATATTACATTTTAAAATTGCTTTATTTTTTCATTGGTCAACAGCAAATGCATTGTGCAACAAATATTTCAAAACCTTCTTTATTTTTGTAATGCATCATATCCATTGATATCAGTAGATTTACAGCGTTCACTGACATATGGGGAAACTCACAACTGCTTTACTTAGTTTAAAATTTTCACTGTCATTCTTTTTTCCCTCTATTTAAGGTTTGATTCTCTTAGTCACAGTTAAGATATAATTCTATGATTCTTCAAATATTCAACATATTCAGAGTAAGCAGTGAAACTGGTTACATTACATTTTGTTGTAACCAATACAACAAAATATAAAGTTTTAAGTAGATGTTAGGGGTTTTATCCTACTTGTTTTTTTTTTTTTTCTTGTTCATGTTAGTTCACAGTACAGTAACTGATGTTAACTTTTTTTCTAAAAAATATATTGGTAAATTTTGAGATTAAATGGATAGTTTACCCCAAAATGAAAATCAGCCCATGATTTACTCACCATCAAGTTATCCTAGGTGTATATGTGGCAAAATTCTTTCAGACGAATACAATCAGTGTTATATTAAAAAATGTCAAGCTTTATAATGGCAGTGAAATGCAATTTCTGTTTTGAAGTCCATAAAACTGCATCTATCCATCATAAAAGTGCTCTGGGGGGTTAAAAAAGCCCTTCTGAAGCGATGCGTTTTTATAAGAAAAATATCCATGTTTAAAACTTTACAAACCGTAATCTCTGACTTGTCGTACGTGCGTTTACAAGTGACTGATGTTAGGCTCGTGACATAGGATGCTTCAGTGAGAAGATGCTAGTTCTCGCAAAACCAAGTTTTGCTCTATCCTGTGCTTACGTGTTCGTCACGGAACTTGTGCTACGCTAGTCTCTCGTGAAAGCATACGAGTTAGCGGAAATTGAATGGATATTTTCTTACACAAATACAAATATGATCACATTTAAAAGAACAACCTAATATAATTCAGTAATTTTAAATAACAGTTCGTGAGAGAGTTAGGGTCCCTGTCACAAAAGGACCAAATAAAAAAATAAATTTTGAACTTATTACACAAAATAGTTTTTTTCCCCGACCATATTTATTCATATTTTCTAGCCATTGTTACATGCGTGTGCCAGCACTCACATTTGTTTGGGAAACAAGATCCATGTTGCGTGGGGAAAATGCCAATGCCAATGGGGCTCTGGTCTGTGTAAACACCCTCGCTGAATGGATGCCCAAAATCAAGCAGGTGTGTGCATTAACAGAGAGCAGACTCTAAAAGACGGAGCCAAACTTTGCACGGCAGACTTTTATTTGGTGCATTGTTGAAATTGTAAGGTACAGTAAAGCACCGTATAAAGAAAAGCAGCGATCAAAGGTAACGAGCAAACAGCATCTGAATCAAATTATTTGCACTGTTGCCCTTTCCTTGTGGCGACATGGTGAAATGAAAGTCACGCGGCTATTGAAATGTGCCTTGTTAATGTGGTGTGCACATTTTTCACAAGCTCATTATCGGTTCTGACAATTTGCTTTTGTATTACTGTGCTTCATCTGAGAAGTAGACCGCAAAAACCCGGTGCTGTTTGTCTTTCATTTGCGACTGAAAATAAACATGCATGATAAATTACTTGAGAACATTAGCTTTGTCCCACAAGGTCTTTTTTAAATCATCTGGCCCGGCAATTGAAACCACGATAGTGCTTTAATAGTCCATGACACTCCATGACACACACAAAATTCTTTCTGGGAGACGATCCTTTCCAAACTCCACTCATCACAAATATTATCCAGTTGTTTTGAGTATCGTCACCGGTAATCCTTCCATCTTAGACTTGGCAGCACTCATATCTGGCTCTCAACATCTTAACGGCATTAGATTGGACTTGCATGAAGGGAAATGCATTCGAATTACTGTGTTTCTTCTCCCAATTCTAGGGTCGCAAAGGACGGGGCTCCATCTTCGTGTGGGCTTCGGGGAACGGCGGCCGCGAGAAGGACAGCTGCAATTGTGACGGCTACACTAATAGCATCTACACACTGTCGATCAGCAGCAGTACGCAGAACGGCAACGTGCCCTGGTACAGCGAGGCCTGTTCGTCCACTCTCGCCACAACCTACAGCAGTGGAGGCCTCAATGAGAAACAGATTGTGAGTCTCTCTCTCCGCCTCCAGAAAATAAGCAACAGTTATCCTTTAATTGAAGAAGTGGCATAGCTGATCAAATCCAAAAATAAAGGATCTGAAAACAGTTGGAGATCAGAAGATAAACTGCCAAGCCAATTTATGAAGAATCGTTGCAGCGCCTTTAAAGTTCTTACAGGCTTTTGGCTGTCAATAAATACTGCGGTCACTATTGAGGGGGAGGATAGATGTTTTTTCTTCTTCATGGCCCTTCAAGTGCTTTTTCAGAGCCTTGTGCTCTGTTTAAAGCCTTAAAAACACGGATGTTCTCGTGATTCAAAACCATAACCTCTCGATATCATGGACGGCTTGGTTTAATCTTTGTGTTTGCGCTTATTAATGATGATTGTTATGTCAAGCATCACAATTTTTATCGCTTGTACTTGTGCTTGGGAATTTCAACAAACCCAGGCCGTGAGCATTTCACCGTGTCCTAGCCGGACAAAGTGACAAGCCATAAAAGTTACATTATCTCTTTATTGTAAACCAAATTGTGCAGCTTGTTGTAGAGAGCTGTTCTATTACTTTAAGTGATCAAACTTACAATTTTAGCCTGTCAGATAGAGCTGATCGATAAAAGATTGCGACCTTTATTCAAATTACCTCGCAAGGGATCCAGAGAGAGAGGTTATCATACAGTGTAGTATGAAACAGCTTGACAAACTTTTCAACCACACAGTGTTATTATTTCTGTTGCAAATATTCATATTATCACAGAAGTACTGGGATAATAGTTTATTTGAATATAAATATAAGCGATTAAAATAGAGCAAGTCACATTTTAAAAGTAACTTGGCAATTTAAATAACGATTGTATCAATTACATAGAATACTGGTGACTATTAAAACATTTATTTGTCATTTGATCCAGTAATGAAATAAGTGAAGTCTCTATAAGTGAGTCTTTGCATCATTTATTCAAACCCATTTTTAATTCTTTCAGATTTTTAAAAAATATTTAATTTTGTTGACATTTTCAAATTAAACAACATACAAACAAACAGGGTCCAGATGCAGTTATTGTCAGTTGTTACAGTCACATTTAGTACAACAGTAGGAGGAAAGGTTGTTGATACAGGAACACAATTAGTTTACTATATTTTTGTTTTTTCCAAAATGAGTTAGGAATGGATTCCAAGAACTGGAAAACGTGTCCATTTGACTAATGCAAAGTTTTTCCATTTGTATTATGGATAGCATATCGACTATACATATCTGAAAGGACGGAGGAGAGGGAGACTTCCATTCCTTCAATATCAGTCTCTTGGCAACTATCAATCCCAGTTCCGACGGTTGCCACATTATAGTTGGAATTGCCCTTGTTAATTGTGAGCGGCTAAAAATAGCAAGTCCAGGCTCGGGCTGAAGGGGCATCTGATATGCTTTGGAGTACCAGTCGAATATTTTAGACCAAAAGTTTGATCATTGATCGAATCGATCATTGGTGTCACTTCAGATTACTTGTGCACATCACTAGTAACAGTAATACTGTACGTGTTATATATAGCTTGTATTGTATGTATTATGTTGTAATGTTTAATATTTGAAACAACCCAATAAATTAATTAAACATCTTACCTTTTGGGATATAAAACAAATTGGAGATTATCCGACGTAGTTAATTACGGAAACATTTTTAGAAATTCAAATTCACTTAATTTGTGTCTTAAGAGCAGTCATTTTGAGGAAAAAAAACAACAAAATTAAGAATGTATAATAATTTGATTCTTAAATGTATTTTTATGTTAGAAAATAAGAAGAAATTGCAGTTAAGAATCTGGACCTAGAACATTCTAGTATCTGGACCACTCCGAACACCTTAGCAACCCCAAAGCGATACCCTGGCAACAAACCACAACACCTTGGCATAGTGATGCTGGCATTTACTTGAGCAAACAACATTCTCGTGTTCTTCAGAAATTGTTAAACTCTATTTTCGAAACAAGAATATCCTTGTGATTCAAAACAATAACTCACTGTCATAGCATGACATTTTCTTTGCTCTTTTTTTTTTTCTCGGGTTTTGTTCCTTTACCCGGCTCAGTGCCGACTGAGGCACACACCCAAGCATTGTTGCCATAACCGGCTATGCTTGACTGAGTCATCCATTGTCCTGCATTCAAGACACAGACACTACCATTCACAATGGAGGTGTGCCTCTATAGGACAGAAGCCTGATACCCGTTGTTTTCCCTACAGCAAAGACTCTTGTCAGGCAATATCCCTCTCCTGTGGTCTCCCACGATTCATTTTTAAGTGTGCAACTGCTGAATTCTCCTGTCATCACTCCTGTCATTCAGCCTCTCTGCCTTTTTTAGCAATTACTCTCACACAAGGAGGTCTGTCGGAGTCAGTGCACATCCTATGATGCTTGGCTTTTTAAGTGTCACCCATCAACCCTTTTGTGTTTGCATTTGTCTTGCGTTGTCTCAGCTCTCTCTGCGTGACCCTAAGAGTTTAAAGGTGGATTGATTTTTACCCTGAAGTGTGGAAAATGTCAAACATTTGACTGAACCACTCGGGTCACTTAACAGACAGAAATGGAATGACACTTTTTTTTTTTTTTTTTTTTTTCAGGGTTTTTACTTTTTCTGAAGAATATGTAAGTGTTGTTTGCCCAAGCAGATGCTGCTGCTGTTCTTGCCAAGGCATTGCTATGCAGTTGCTAGGAAGGTCTGGGTGGTTGCTACTGGTCTCAGTGGAAAGTGTCCAATTCCCAAGTCTCTATGAAATTCTGGTCTCCAGTCTCTGGGATTTTTTTTTTCACCCAGTTTGTCTGCTGAAGTCGAAAGGAGAAAACCGTCAAATCAAAATCTAATACTAAGTGTTAGGTGTTTGAATTCCTGTGTTCAAGTAAGAGCAATACTATTTGAGATGCTGGACACCATTAGCAAGATTATTTAAGGGGTCATGATTTGAAGTTTTTCCTGATTTCTTTGAGAGACAATGCTGGTCCAGAATTTGGAAATTATGATTTTTTTTAAATTATTTTGAAAGATCCTTTATTATCACTAAGGCTGCTTTTATTTTAAAAAAAAACAACAAAAAAAAAACAGGAGAGAGTGATTTTAAATAAAGTACTTTTAAGACTTTATTTATATTAAAGTTTGTAAAGAGAGCTTTTCAAATAGTGTGTTTAAACCAGAGGACTAAAGTCAGAGTAGAAAATTGACTTTTATTTCACAATTTTGACAAGTGCACTTCAGGTAACATTTTAAGTGTAGAGAAATTCAGTAAAATGTTGGTATTGTCTTCCCATCTGGAAAAATTGGATTTTCCAGTGATTTTCCATATCAGTGATGTGAAATGTTGTCTTGTGCTACTTCCTGTTTTAGGTCACTACAGACCTCAGGCAGAAGTGCACAGACTCCCACACAGGCACCTCTGCCTCAGCCCCATTGGCGGCAGGAATCATCGCCCTCGCCCTTGAGGCCAAGTAAGTCATCCGAAGTGTGTTTGTTCTGTCTTCGAGCGAGGTCATGTTTCTTTAAGCGCTTTGAGTGACCTGAGGTTTTCGAAATAAAATGGCTACTGGCTAGATTGGCAGACTGGAATTAACCTTCAAATTCTCATTTGGATCAAATACATGCATTGAGTGGCATTTTCATGTATATAGTTTTAAATTAATTCCCCAGCAACAATATAACCTTTATGACTCTACCTGTAGCTATCAGTGACCTTTACAAAAGGGCAGAAGAGATTATCTTGGAGAGCTGTGAAGCATACAGGCAGTTTTGAGTTTCATTTCACCATGTATCGCACATGTTTGAAAGACACTAACACTTTGACATCTCTCGGTAGTAAAAACCTAACCTGGAGAGACATGCAGCATCTGGTTGTGAGGACGTCCAACCCTGCCCACCTCACCACCAATGACTGGATGATAAATGGAGTGGGTCGCCGAGGTAAAAGCCGATCTCGTTGCTTTTAATCGCTCCCTCCCTTTGCCTTCCCCTCCAGTGTTTCTTTCCACTTTCCAACTGCTTGAACGTTTTGTGATGTGATCGATAACATTATCATTGGCTGCACCAATCGGCAAACAGCTCCAGATCTCTTAATGATATCAGCCTCTTTAAATCACCTCTTTACTTATAATAATGTCAGTCTTTTAAACTGCCTCTATAGTTACTTTCAACAGTATTGATTTTTCTCTCTCTCCTACAGTAAGCCATTCTTATGGATATGGTCTGCTGGATGCTGGGGCTATAGTGGCTCTGGCAAAGAACTGGACAAATGTTGGACCTCAGCAGAAGTGTGTCCTTTCCCTGGTGTCTGAGCCCATGTAGGTTAAACCCCCCATATTAGATCAAAGGCATAAAGTGGGGTTAGTTCACCAGAAATGGCAATTATGTCATCATTTTCTCACCTTCATGTCCATCAAAACCCTCAGGAGATTTTAGACTGAATGTTTGCTCTGCTGTTTTCCATACAGGGAAACCATCTAGTGAAGAATTATTATTTTTTTTAACACAAGCTATAATATGACTTGAAGTCTGAGAGCCTTAGTCTTCATTCACTTTCATTGCATAGCTCTTTGTTTTAGTCTCACAAATATATTATGAATGATATTGTATATCATAGAAACGTTTTGAGGGATGTTAATAAAAAGTACGGCCACACAATCTTATTCAAATCTGATTCCTGGTTTAGTCCAACTATCAAACCTCAAAAGAAAATGGAATAGAAATACATTGTAACATTATAAATGTCTATTGATTCAATGCATCATTGCTGGACAGGTTTGAACCAACATAAGGGTGAATGCACGATGACAATTTTAATTTTTGTGTGAACTAAAATCCCCATACTATATCGAACTGCAGTCTTAATTGATTCTACTACAGTAACGTGGAAAACTGGTTATGTTTTAAATTTAGTGCTTCTAAAAAGGTCATAGAGTGCAAGAGGAAATGGGGATAAGAAACGAGGTGGAAGCAAAACATCACTTTTAATGGTCTCTCACTTTCAAATTTAGAGCTGGGCAGCTTGAATGATGCTTCAATGCCTGCAGAGCATGTTTATAAGAGGTTATGACTTGCAGATAAGCTTGTTACATTCATGTTCGTCACACTACATTGCTGGCATCTTGGAACTCAAGACGGACCATCAAAGTGCCTCTTCTTGAATCTCGTCCTCTCACTCAGCATATCATGTCTGTCTCTAAAAATTCACCCTTTTTTATCCCTTTTTCCAGTCATCCTTTATGGTTCACCAATGTTACGGAGAGATCAAGGGGTTTTGGCGCAAAGCCCAATTTAGCATGCTGGTTGCAGAAGTCACAGAGCGAAGTGATTACGGGCTGCCTCACTTTGGCCCTGCTGTACATTTCTTCATTTTTGTGCTCGCAACATCTCCGACTTGAAATTTTGCACAGAGGGGGTTTACGCTTCATTCCTCATGGACTTGTCAGAGACTGTAGTCTGTCGTTCTCTCTCTTGATTTAAGCTCTTCTTCCTATGTAACCCTGTCTCTGGTGAGCAGGGCCGGGGACACTCTAAGCTCCTTACAGGATTGGGTTTAGAGTGCCAAAAGCCTACCGGCTCCTGTAGAGTTCATCGGTGGCACAAGTCTTAACCTGGCTCAACTTTTCTGAATGAGTTTTGCACCCTTCAATGTCATAGCAAAGTTTTGATACAGTAAAGTGCTCCTGATTTAATAAGCTATTTATTTGTGTAATTTTATTCAGTGGTAAAATATTAGAATCCCAGTTTGAGATGCAGAGTCAACAATGAATCAACATTGTAGTACTTTCAAATCATTGTTTAAAGGTGAAGTATGTAAGATTTTTTTATAAAGTTAAAATACACTCTATTAACCCAGTTTATTGTTCATTGACTGCTATTATAATATCCCATTCTTGGGATTTATCTCCCCCAAAAGTGTAAACATTGAGCCTTCTAGACACCATCAAAACCTTGAGAGCGGTTCATTCATTTCTGTCAAATCTCTTTCCTGCTCAACCTATAGCGAGACTTTGGGGCGTGGCTACTGTAACAGGCAGAGCCAGAGGGTGTTTAGCCTCTGTGGGACCATGACTGATGCATTACATGCGTTACAGATATGCAAGCCAAAATTAACTTCATTTAGACATTCAAAGGTTTAAACAGGTCATTAACAAGTCAAAGTAAACAGCTCTTGCTGCTATGTATTGGAGTGGTGTGGGAAGGGGGTGTTTATAAGATTGTTTGTAAACATGCTTTATTTTTGTATTTCCGTTAATTGCCACTAGTATTGCAGAAACTACATACTTAAGCTTTAACATGTAAATAGCTCTTTCCATCCAACTTGATTTCCTATTAAGCTCTATTGGAAATATTGGAATATTGCATAACACTTTTGCGAATAAAGCACCGTTTCCATCCAGTGAGTCAAAGAGAACAAAATCACCACTTCCTGATAAACTGGAGCTAAATATCACTAAGAAAAGTAGCCACTGTATATAATAATGAATGTAAATAATAAATTACTTGCATTTCAGAGTGCTTCAACGAAATGCAATAAACGTGTTATCTTACTTTAGGTGCCAGATCCCTGTTTTTTTGGGGGGGAACTTTTTGTAAGACAATTCTGGAATGTAATAATATCAAACCACTTTGACAACAGACATTGCTCGGGTATTTCAAAAGCAACTAAAACAGTATTTTAGATACTGTGCAATAAGATCTGTCCACTGGTTGGTACAGTTTTGCCATCCCAATGCAAAGTCACATAAAATTTTTGATCCACTAAAGGAATTTATTCTGTATATGTGTTTCCACCATAATTTATGCACGTTTTCTTATCAGATAAAAATTGCATCCAATTCAAACAAGCGCATACGTTTGTTTATTTTTTTTATTTAGAATGTATGCTCATCCAGCGGTTTTCAATGCAATATCCCAAAGTGCGCATTAAAATAGGTGGATGGAAAAATAGCTAGTTGGTGGTGTGAGTTTGGTAAATAAATAGTTATTTTTCCAAGCAATATTTGGAAATTTGTCAAAGGTTTATGAAAATAGTAAGTCTCTTAAGAGATAAACCCCTAGGTAACTTACTATTTTGAATCATTTGGTTTTGCATGAAGATGTTGGCTATTTGTTTGTAAGTTGTTGAACTAACAGTCTTCACCTGCTGGATGATATATGCAATATTGTGTCTGTTAACAGCAATACAGTGGATCTTACACTAAACTTACAAAAGTTTGGTGGCAGTAAGTTTTTTTTTTTTTTTTTTTTTTTTTTTTTAAACAGAGAAATTAGTATTTTTTTTTATTCAACAAGGATGCATTAATTAATTGCATCAATTATTTAATTTTTTTGTAAGGATGTAAAAGTCATTGTTATTTCAAATAAATCTGTTCTTAAGAACTTTCTATTCAATCAAAGAATCCTGGAGAGAAAGATTAGTCATGGTTTCCAGACAGCAATATTAAGCAGCACATCTGATCAATCAAAGCTACACTGTGTAACTTACATATGGGTGAGGGGTTTGAATGCTGGTCGCCATGTTGCCTCTCTATCTTGAAAGTACATCAGCCAAAGAGGGACATACCCGTAAATTCAAGCTTCGCCTTTTGCGTTTTAACACTCGATGGCACCTGTCGAATGTGAAGAGGGGGATTGCCATGTTAATCTTGGACTAAATCGGCCACCGTAGGAGTTAAAACAAAAAAAGAATTGAGAGGAACAGAAACTATTATTCTCTGGATGGTCATATACCTTTTCACCGCTAGATGGGGGAAAATATCACACAGTGTAGCTTTAAATAATCTAGATCACATAAACGTCTCTCAAAACTCTTACTGACCCTAATCATTTGGACGGCAGTGTATGATGCATGCATAACTATTGTGACCCTGGACCACAAAACCAGTTATAAGGGTCAATTTTATTTTATTTTTTTATTGAGATTTGTACATCGATAATCATTAAACATAATAAATTATACATTGATGTATGTTTTGTTAGGATAGGACAATATCTGGCTGAGATACAACTATTTGAAAATCTGGAATCTGCAAATAAATCTTAATATTGAAAAAATCGCCTTTAAAATTGTTCATATTAAGTCCTTAGCGATGCATATTACTACTAATAATAATTTTTAAATATATGTATGGTAGGACATTTGCACACAATCTTCATATGGAGCATGATCTTTACTTAAAGGGTTAGTTCACCCAAAAATGAAAATTCTGTCATTAATTACTTAACCCAAATTCGGATTTCAACAAAAATATCTTCGTAAGAGTCTTAAGGTTGTCGAACGACATGAGGGTAAATAATTAATGACGGAATTTTCATTTTTGGGTAAACTAACCCTTTAATATCCTAATGATTTTTGGCATAAAAGAAAAATCGATAATTTTGGATATTGCCACAAATATACCTGTATGACTTATGATCAGGTGGTCCAGAGTCACGTTTGTATTATGTTTATTGCATTTAACTGTCAGTCCAAACGCTTTTGTTTTGTTTAATGACTTTAATCCTACTTTTTGCCTGTGTTTAGGAATATTGGAAGTCATTTGGTGATCACCAGAAGTGTGGGGGCATGTACTGGGACGGCCAACTTTGTGAGCTCATTAGAGCATGCTCAGGCCCAGCTCACCCTGTCCTACAACCGCAGAGGAAATCTGGCCATCTACCTGATCAGCCCACAGGGCACCCGCTCCACACTGCTTGCACCCAGGTTAGCCACTGAAACTTCCACTCTCATAATACCTAAATATAACATTGCTTTGTGAGCAGCTTTACACAGTAACATAACACTCCCCCCCCCCCCCTCTCTCTCTCTCTCTCTCTCTCCCCCCCCCCCCCCCCCCCCCCCCCCCCCCTCTCTCTCTCTCTCTCTCTCTCTCTCTCTCTCTCTCTCTCTCTCTCCTCTCTCCTCTCTCCTCTCCTCTCTCTGTCTCTCTCTCTCTCTCTCTCTCTCTCTCTCTCTCTCTCTCTCTCTCTCTCTCTCTCTCTCTCTCAGACCTCACGATTACTCCTCTGAGGGCTTCAATGACTGGGCTTTCATGACCACCCACTCCTGGGATGAAGATCCTCGTGGAGAATGGACGCTGGAGATAGAGAATGTGGCTGGAACCACCGACTATGGTAACAGCTTGTCCATCTATTTTGCTTTTTTTATTGCAGTTATGCTTCCAATGCATTTAGCTATGGTGCTTATATGGTATATACAGATTCAAATCCAACATATTTTTATTTGGACTTCCAACATGCCCTGATGTCTCTCTTCCGCTATATACTTATATCAAATATTGCAAAACTACAATAAAAATAGATAATAAAATGAAAAAGATAATAAAGATAAAACATAATCCAGGACTTTACATTGATTAACAAAGAGTCAGACGTTGATTTTGCTCCATAAATGGCCTTTTTATGTCTCCCAGTGCTCTGCATTGGACAGAAGTGTAGGAGTATCTTCTCTCCAAATCCTGCCCAATCCTGTTTTCTTCCTCTTTTATGTCACAGTCAATTTGTCTGTCTTCACCACACCCTGCAGTAAATCTGATTAATTAAATCTAGCTAAGTAAATCAGAGGACTGTTTTTCCTCCCTCTCCCACTATCACACTCTCCAGCTGCCCCTGAATGCTGTAAATATAGAATGACTTCCAGCCAAACCCCATTCTTTTGTCCTGCCAGACACTAACATAACTGAACGGACCATCAGTCCAGTGTATTACCTTGTCCATTTCTCTTTGTTGCTTTAAGAATTTACAGATCTACTGACTTTATTGGACTATAGAGACAAAATGGGCCATCAATCTTACGCATGTCGAAGCAATGCGGCACTACAGTTATTGAACGATGATGACACGAAAGATAAAAGATTTAATGTGCTGTTTCTGGGCACCTTGATGATCAAGCTTGTATCTTCTGAGTGATTCATGTTAGTGGGCACAAAATTAGCAATAGGTGATAATGTACAATCAGACATTATTCTCAAGATAAAAAAAAATGTTTTCTATCAGCAGGGATATTGAAGAATTGAATACAAGTATGGAATAGTAATGAGTAACGAGTTTATTTTGCATTTGAATAATGTTGTATTCTTAATTCTAATTACCCTATATATAAATACACATATATGCTGTGTCTGCCCACAGCTTAGATGGTGAACTAGATTACTTGAATAATTATGTATTATTGTTATTATCATTATTTTTTTTTAAATGAACTAAATGTACTCGTTTATTAAATGTTGTTTTATCATATTTGCTGCAATTTTTTAAATGCAGTAAGCCATTAAAGGGCCCCATAACTCTTTGTTTCCCACTGTTATAAGTTGTAATTCCCCATAACTTTGATAAAATGCCTCTTGTTGCTTATTGCTTTAATACTATGAAATCAGCTCTGCTTATATTGTTTGCTTTTGGTCAATCACTTGTTTTGCTCCTTGTTTGTAAATTGTGGCTATAAAACAGTCTACTGATTCACAAATGTAAACTGTTCTCATTTTGCGAGTTTCTTGTGTCCTTCTTAGGCACTCTGACTCAGTTCACGCTGGTTCTCTATGGCACGGCTTCTAGTTTATCCAGCCCTTCAACAGCAGACTCCAGCCAGACCGCTGACAGCAGCTGCAAAACCTACGACCTCGATCAGATTTGCACAGGTAAGTGTAAATGATGGTGAAAGTGCGCCCCCTGTCAATTACTAGTGGTATTTACTAGCTTTCTCAGTAGGTCCTTTAATTTTCAGCTGCAGACTTGAATTGTTCAAATGGTATGATACAATAATACACACACACCTTCTGTAGTATGCTAACTGTACACTATGTATATTTTCATACATGGAACCCAAAGAGGACTGATTAGATTTGCCAAAATGTGCTGTAAAGTACTCTGCACGCAGTAATGCAGCTTGACTTGACCTTCCATTTCTTATTTAACAAAATATCATTTAACTTCATATTGACTGTTTTATTTGCCATCCAATTTCTTTTTAAATTTGACAAAAAATATAATTTCAAAAAATGCACCTATTTTAAACGGTAATATTTCACAATATGCTGATTTTACTTTATTTTTGCTCAAATGAATGCAACCTCAGTGAGCATATGAAACTTCTTTCAGAAAAATCTTACCGACCCCAAACTTTTGAATGCTAGTATTTACATGTTTATATAAAATGTTTCTACTAATGTATTAATAATGACCCTGATAATCTCCCCACTATTTTAAAGCTTTAAAATTAAGCTATAAACTTTACACCCGTTTTTATAAGTCCCTTTTGCTTGTCTTGAGTGTCCTGTGCTGGTCATGTCTTAGCTGTTAAATTGTGTTCATAACTCCATCCTGGAAATAGTTCACAGTGCCAGCTGCATTGGCAGCCTTGTTCAAGGCAGCTGTCCAGTTTAGCCTGCGGCCATGCCCCTCATGTGGCCACTCACTGCCAGCTCATTCTTACCTCTGCACACACGCATACACACGCACGCACGCACGCACGCACGCACACACACACACACACACACACACACACACACACACACACACACACACACACACACACACACACACACACACACACACACACACACACACACACACACACACACTCCTCTTTCAGCAGTTTTCCTCCCCCTTTATCAGCTCTTTCCTTTTTCTCTCCTTTGCCATCTCCTCCTATTCTGCCCTTTTCTAATGATGCCATACTAAAAGGATTCAAGCTTCACCCCTGTTTTGTGCACCGTGATGGCCAGTGGAGTACATAGTTGATTTCTCTCAAAAAAATCTGTTTCTTAAATCCTGTTTACATGTAGTGTAATGCAGCTTAGCCTCTTAATCAACCAAGCTTATTCTGGCCAAGAACTGCCCACTTAGACCTGAAGAGACCGGCTGACCAACGTCGTAGAGTAACCAATGGCATTTTTTTTTTTTTTTTTGTCATGCTTAAAACTTGATGCTCAGGTTAGTGCAGTGGTAAAGAACAGCTTCTTTCAGCTGAGGCAATTAGCCAAAGTAAAAGCGTTTTTATCTCAACATAATTTTGAAATGTTAATCCATGCTTTTATTACCACTCGTTTAGATTCTTGCGATGCACTTTATACTGGTCTTAGCAAATCACTCCTGGCACGATTACAACAAGTCCAGCTGCTCGTCTTTTAACTGGATCTTGAAAATTTGATCATATCTCATCAATTCTTCACTCCCTCCACTGGCTACCAGTGCATTTTCACACTGATTTTAAGATTCTTTTATTCGTTTTTAAATGTCTTCATGGCCTGGCCCCCCAGTACCTGTCTGATCTGCTCGTGCCTTACATCCCCTCTCGCTCGTTCCGGTTGGCAAATCAGGCTCTGTTGGTCGGCCCTAAGACCAAACGTAAATTTAGAGTTGATCGTGCATTTGGCGTGGCAGTCCCGTGTTGTTTTTAAGGTGCTTTATAAATAAAGGTGGATTGGATTGATCATATAAGAACGGGTTTATTAGCCTTGTGTATAAGGCTTTTTTAATCATATTTAGTCAACCCTGTTCTGTTTTTGTTTAGTTAAGTTCTAGTCAACTAAATGTCTGGGTATTTTTAGTCTAGTTTTAATTAATGAAAACTTGGTGACATTTTTGTTGTTAACTCGGTTGTCATTTGAGAATTGTATATTTACCTTTTTTCAGAATCATTGAACTTTCCACAAATCAAAAATATCAACTCATACGCATACTTCGATATATTATAGGCTATTTATTATATACATTAATACAATCTCTACATTATGAAAACTGGGAAAACAAGAAGCTTCGCTCAAAAATTAAATGAGTTAAAATAAAAAAGAAGGTTAGATGAAGCAGTGACAGAACATGGACTGGCTGAATGAATATTGCAAATGGAGATCACCAAACTCCAGCTTACTTGTGTTTCAGTGTTTTCAGATCATCTGTGCAGATTGTAGGTTGCCAGATTGCAAAGATTCAATAAAACACCAGGCAAAAATGATCCATTCCCACTTTATATTAGGTGGCTTTAACTACTAAGTACAATATACTTATTGTGTTCATATTGTATCTGCTAATCACGAGGGGGCTGTCCTGTTTATTCGATTAACTATCCGCATCTAGAGCATTATTCAATGAAATTTAACGTATCAATGTATTTAGTAGAGTGTCTGGAATCGAATAAGAACAGCCCAGAAGATATCTGATGGAAACTAGCCACGCAATTTTAGAAAAGATTGAAAGATGACAGGCTATTCTGGTGACGCTTGATTATGCACAGGCAAAAAAAAAAAAACAACAGCACTGGGAAAGTCTCGTGTTGTCATCTGACATGTGGCCTTTGAAATGATGAATATGCCCATATGTGGTTTAGCATAATCTCGCGTGCATTACATAGTATTTTTGTTTGCGTAACCATTTGATTCCTGGGAAATTACGCTCACGCCCCTCATAACGTACAGAGGTTTTCCTGCTACACCTGCTCACTAGCGCTCGCACTGTAAACATTCGCCTGAAACGGATCCACGTCGAGGACATAATTTATTTTCTCCTGCTGCTTTGGAAAAACTGCTGCAAAGCAGTGATGAAGAAAATATGAAATATATTAATAAGAGAGTGCTGTATCCAGCGTCGACTCTGAAGAAGAGGATATGTTTTTGAATGGTCTCGATCCAGTTTTAGATTGGTATTGGATTTATTGTTAAATTGGATTTATTTATGTTACGACCCGCTCATTACAAGTCGCAACATAAAGGGAAAACGGACAACAATGTCTAGTAAATGAAAACTAGTTTATTAAAGTGAAATGAACACAACAAAGAATGAAGATAAACAAACAGAAGTCTAGGGATAACAAAGAAACAAAGAAACAAATAAACATAGAATATATGAATACACTACATGTCTTAGGAAACTGCAAACAATCAGGAATGAGAAATAATCAATAAGAGCTTACATCATTCACAGAGCCACCTCTTAGAAGGTCTATCACACAGAGGAAGCTACTGATAATGCTACACATCACTCTTATATACGCTCTAAGTAATTGTTAATTAGCACAGGAGACCAATCAGAAGCTCCTGTCATTTTGCCCAATAAGGAAAAACAGGAGGCTCAGGGTCATCACACCTCCCACTCCAAAAAGAGGTTTCCTGAAAAACCGACAAAAAAAAGTCGGTCAGTCGATAACGAAAATTACTAACATAGTCCAGAACGTTCGCAGGAGGGTGAGACGATGTCTACTCATCTGCCAAAACAGTAATAGGACCTCTTACAGTGTGTCCGAACATTAACTCATTTGGACTGAAATCGTTGCTTTCCTGTACCACCTCACAGGATTGGTTTAATCTCTGTTGGGGGTACGCTTCTGGCTTTTGGTTTCATTACCAATTGTCCATGAGTTCAGCGTTTAAAGCCGCCTCGAGCCCGGTATACTTTTTAAAGAGCATGTAAATTAGTTAGTTTTGTGTTTATAGTTAGCTGGAGTCTCTCTTTCATATAAGATGGCACTATTGTTCTTTCTGTGTCTGTGTTGTTTGTGCTGCCTACAGAGGTTGAAGATAATTTGTGAAACGACTTGTGTTAAGTCTTTATTTATCTTAACTACGGTGGCTTAGATTCGGAACGTGTATATATGATGATTCCTGACGCAGTGGCTGATGGGTTTGTATTTCTCACGCTCTAGTGTTAGTGGCATCTCACGTGCTAGTTTAGTGGCGTCTCGCATGTGTTTATATTGTTGTTGCATGCTCTCCGGCTTCTTTTGCAGAAATGGTGTCGGTAATCAAAGATTTCTTTGCATTTCCTTCGGAAATATTGTTGGAGAGATGTACAAAGGAAGAGCTGTTACAGATTGCTGAACGTTTTGATGTGGAGCTAACAACTAATGATAAGAAACGATGAGTGTGCACTCAAAGAGAAAGAGTTAGAAAATGGTTTAGAATTAAAGAAGTTACAACAGCAGTTTGAGATACGGAGCATGGAGTTACAGTTTGAAAAGGAAAGGGAGGAAAGAGATTTTCAGGAAAAAAAATCTCCAGCTAGAGCTGAATGCAAATCCAGTTGAAACTCCAGTTCATGTGTCATCTGTGAAAACATCCGATTAGTACCGCCGTTTTTAGAGAAGGAAGTAGAGAAGTATTTCCAACATTTTGAGTGTGTTGCAGAGTCTTTGAAATGGCCAAGAGAGTTTTGGATCTTACTCTTGCGATGTGTATTAGTCAGTAGCGCACAAAGTTTATTTAGCGTTGATTATAGAACAGAGTGGCGATTATGATGTTGTTAGGTTTGCTGTTTTACATGCTTACGAATTAGCACCTGAGGCATATCGCCAGAAATTTACGAGTCATTTTAAGGCTGAGAAGTACACGTATCTTGAGTTTGCGAGAGAGAAAGAAAATCTGTTTGACCGTTGGTGTTCCTCTTTAAAATGTACAACTAAGGAACAGCTTAGAGAGCTCATTCTTCTGGAAGACTTTAAAAACTGTGTTCCAAGTGCTGTGGCTATGTATCTTAATGAACATAGTGACTAAAATGTCAGATGCTGCCCTTATGGCAGACGAGTTTGTTCTTACCCATCAAATTTCTAGCCACATTAATGATTTGAGTAGGTCTTAGTTTAGTCTATCTGTTAAAAATAAAAAGATGGTTGCACGGCAGAATGTGTTAATCCCCCCTGCTAAAAGTAGTTTAGTTATGTGTACAAAAAGTGAAATGGTTTGTTTTTATTGTAAAAAAACAGAACATAAAATCTCATACTGTGGTATTCTCAAAAAGAAAGAGAGCTGTAAAACCTGTTAGTTTGATTTCTACAGCGAATGAAAACTCTCTTCCTGTACAGGTAAATAAGCAGGGTGAACCGTTAGATATTACTGAGATGGAGAATGTTCAAACCAGTGCTGATTTCACACCATTTCTCACTGATGGAATTGTTTCTTTGCCTGACTCTGATGACTCTGTGCCTGTTTGTATTCTCCGAGATACAGGGGCGGGGCAGTCATTCCTGCTGGAAGGACTTTTATCTCTGTCTGAACGTACTGCTACTGGATCTCATGTGCTGTCAGATGACTTGAGATGGGTTACAGGGAGGTTCCTTTACAGAAGTTGAAGAGGTGTCCCTTGTGGAAGAGTTATCGTCTAATGATCACCAGATTGATAAGTCTGATTCCATTTCTGGAAGTCCATCCATTTGTGCTGATCATGTTTGTACTTTTTCTTTGTCTCCACTTCAGGGTGTGACCTGAGATTAATTAATTAAAGCAACGGCAGGTGGATGAAACCCTGCAAGAAATGTTCTCTATAGCTGCTGGAATTTTCATCTTTCTATTTTATTCAAGTTGGATTACTTTGTAGACAGCAGGCTATGAGTTCTGATCAAGCGGCAACCTCCCGCGATCTCTCTTGAAGCCAATACGGAAGTAATGTAAACTGTAATTCCTCAACTGGCCTCTAGGGACAGGCTCCAGAAGGGAGCAGAATCTCATTGAGCCCCATGTTAAAATTCTCAACTTTAAAGCAGAAAAAAACATTTTTACAGCCTGGTACAAATTGTGGTTTTGGCTTATAAGGCTAATTTTGATCTTCATGACAACTCTGAGGGGGGTGAATTTTTTTATAACTCATTCGTTTACGTTATATAAAGCCTTAAGGTTCTGCATAATTAAGGGCGTGGTTACAAGTGGATAGCCATTTATCCGCCGTCTATAGTTATTGCGTCACCTCAGCTCCGCGCATATCCCGCCTTTTTGCCCATTTTCTGTTATCCGGGAGTGACACGCGTTGACTCGCTCACAAGATGGCAACGCCCAGCTCGACCATACTTTAAGCTTCAGAACGGCTTATCAGAATCCTATGGGTGACGTCACGGACACTACGTCCATATTTTTTTACAGTCTATGGTTCTGATTCTTCTCTTGATTCTAGAATCCAAATTGTTGTTCCTTTTCCTTTCCATCAGGGTGTCCTCCAGTTATCACATCAGGGTCTTGCCAGTCATATGGGAGTACGGAAGACGTATGATAAAATTGTGAGGAAGTTTTATTGGCCTAGAATCAAGAGAATTGCATTGAACCTGATAATGACTGGGAGCAAGGACTACCTTGGATGTTGCTAGCTGTTCGTTAGGTGGTACAGGAAAGCACCGGTTTCAGTCCAAAAGAGTTGGTGTTTGGACACACTGTAAGAGGTCCTATTACTGTTTTAGCGGATGAGTGGACATCGTCCCACCCTCCTGAGAACGTTCTGGACTATGTTAGTAGTTTTCTTTATTGACTGTATGAAGCCCGTGCTATTGCTTTAAGAAAGTTGGATAAGTCTCAAGGAAGGATGCACAGGTTGTTTGATCGTAAAGTCAAATCTAGAATTTTTCAAGTAGGAGATTAAGTTTTGGCTCTGTTATCTGTCTTGACTAGCCCCTTCCAGGCTAGGTTTTCTGGACCGTATATGATTATCAAGAGTTATCCAAATAATAATTATTTGTTAAATACGCCTGCTCGTCGCAAGAAAATACTGGTTTGTCACATTAATCTGCTGAAACCATATGTGACTCCTGTACATTCATTGTCTATTGATGTTGTGACAGCTACTGATCATGTATGTCTGAGTGTTTCAGAAACACCTGTAGAGTAGAGGCTGACATTTTTCCGGGAATCCCACGGGTCACGGGATTCCCGTGGGATTCCTGCCGGATGGGAGTAATCGTTGCTATTAATCACGGGATTTGGACGGTACAGGATAAATGGTTAACGGGAGCAGACGGGAGCGGGAATCAACCAATAGCAAAGACGAAAAACTAGGACTGTCATTTTTGGAAAAAAACTAATTTGAACGGATATCAAATATCAAGCAATGTATTCGAATATAAAGCTTTGAGTTTGTCTACCGCATCAGATGTCGACGCGGTCCTCTCCAGCAGCTGGAATTTGTTTACAGATGCCATAGCAACTCTCAACAGCCACCAGGACTTATCTTACTGTCTATGGGACTTATACGGTTTTATAAAAAATATTTATTTGTTGTAAAGTGTAATCATCTCAAAAAAAAAAAAAATTCTAATGTCAGGCGCAGTTGAAGGTAGGTTTAGGACAGTGTCATTATGCCAACATTATCTTCATAACTTCTTACGAAATAAAAAGTTTATCCATCAGAAAAATGTATTTTCCTCTCTTGTCAACATTACAGCTTGGTGCATGTGAGCGCTGTGCGCGCTCTTCAGTGGTGAAGGTGCGCGCTGTGTACGTCATATAAGGACGCACACTCAAAAGTTTTTGTCAAGGCTTCCTGCCAGAATTCAAAGAGCAGTGCTCTAAGAACTATAACTAAAACTGTAAATGTACACTATAAATGTATTGTTTACTCAACAATAAATGAGTAAAATGCAGCTTTATGTGCTGTTTGGATTTATTAAACTATAGTAGACATGGTGTGAACTATGTACTGTTTTTCTTTTATTTACTGTCTTCCATTTTCTGGAGAAAATCTAGAAACAGGGGCTCAGCAGCTGGTCTAAAACAGGATGGAGAGCAGTTAAACCAAATGCTATGTATTAAAAAATAAATGGGAGCGGTACAGGAGCGGGAGTCAATTTAAACAGGAGCGGGATGGGAATGGGAGTCCGTTTACCAGGAGCGGGATGGGATGGGATTATTTTTTCAACTTTGGTCTGGGAGTGGGACGGGACAAGATTTATTTCTATGGGAGTGGGACGGGACAGGAGTGAAAATCCACTCCCGTGTCATCCTCTACTGTAGAGATGACTGACAACCTGGAAGAGAATGGTCCTTCTCAAGGTGCAGTGGAAGGCCGTCTAAACAACTTTGAGGTTTTTGCTAACTTGGGTTATTATTTGTCTCATTTATGTGAACCTGAAAAGGCTGATATAATTGAGTTGATAACTTCATTCCCCCTCTATTTTTTCTGATGTTTCTATTCAAACTTATGTCATAGAGCATGATATTGATGTGGGAAATGCTCAACCTGTAAAGCAACATCTATACCTAGTAAACCCAATTAAAATGAGGTTGTTGCAGAAAGAGTTGCATTTTAGTGGGAAAACCTGATAATTCTCACCATTTTTGTACTGATTACAGGAAGCTTTACACTGACAAAACCGGTTTCCCTTTACCCAGAATTGACGATTGTGTCGATCAGGTTGGCTCCGCACAGTTTGTCAGCAAATTCGATCTCCTGACTGGTTACTGGCAAGTTCCCTTAACATCGTGAGCTAGGGAACTATCTGCCTTCATTACACCTGATAGTTTTCTACAGTATACTGTAATGCCTTATAGAGTTCGAAATGCTCCTGCTACTTTTCAGCGTTTGATAAATCGGGTATTATCGGGATTAACTGGATGTGAAGCTTACCTGGACGATGTGGTTTTGTACAGTTCGTCTTGGTCGGAACACCTCACACAAATTCGAAAGCTTTTTGAGCGGTTGGAAAAGGCCAATTTAACTGTTAAATTGGCGAAGTGCAAGTTTGGTAAGGCGACGGTGAGGTATTTGGGTAAGGTGGTTGGTTTGGGGTGTGTAAAACCGATAAATGCAAAAGTTGATGCTACCTGTAGTTTCCCTACTCCAACTACTTGTGAGTTGTGTAGATTTCTTGGGATGGTGGGCTACTACAGAGGTTTTTGTAAAAACTTTGCAAGTGTCGTTGCTCCTGTGACCGATCTGTTAAGCCCAAAGAGACCTTTTATATGGTCGAACAATGTCAGATTGCCTTTGGTAATGCCAAATCTTTGTTAACAACTGCTCCCGTGTTGGTTGCACCAAATTTTGAGAAACCCTTTCTACTTGCAGTTGATGCTAGTGCCTATGGTGCTGGGGCTGTCCTTTTACAAGAGGATTCTAAAGGAATCGAACATCCAGTCAATTACTTTTCATAGAAATTCAATCGTCATGAGCAAGTGTATTCTACAGTGGAAAAAGAAGATTTAGCCCTGGTTTTAGCTGTTCAGCATTTCTAAGTTTCTTTGTGTTCTGTCTGTGGTCCTGTTATCATATACACTGACCAAAATCCATTGACTTTCATGGAACGAATGCGGGGGAAGAATCAAAAGATTATGAGATGGAGTCATATTCTCCAACCATTCTACTTACAAATTAGACACATACGTGGTAAGGATAACATAATCGCTGATGCTTTCTCACGGGTATAGGATTGTCCCAGTATAGAGCTGGGTATCTTGTTTTCTCTTTTCTCTACTTTTTGTCTATTGTTATTCTTCTTCCTTTTCCCCTTCGCCTTTCTTTTTTTTTTCTCTTTCTGACGTTCTACGGCCCAGAATTTCAGCAGTAAGGAATTGAGATTTTTGGAGATAAGTGTTGTGGTACTGTTGTATATTCTTATTCAGGTGGTGGTTTTTGCATGTGTATTATTTATTGTTTTGGGGGGTTTTTTTGTTGGTTTTTCAGGAAACCTCCTTTTGGCGACCCTGAGTCTCCTGTTTTCCTAATAGGGCAAAATGGGAGGAGTTTCTGATTGGTCTCCTGTGCTAATTAACAATTACTTAGAGCGTATATAAGAGTGATGTGTAGCATTATCAGTAGCTTCCTCTGTGTAATAGACCTTCTAAGAGGTGGCTCTGTGAATGATGTAAGCCAGGGCTATTCAAATCTTACCCTGGAGGGCCAATGCGGTGCAGAGTTTCTCTCCAACCCTGATCAAACACACTCACCTGTGATTTTCTAATGATCCTGAAGACATTGATTAGCATGTTCAGGTGTGTTTGATTAGGGTTGGAGCTAAACTGCACCGCATTGGCCCTCCAGGGTAAGATTTGAATAGCCCTGATGTAAGCTCTTATTGATTATTTCTCAATTTTGTTTTTTTTAGCAATTTCCTAAGTCAAGTAGTGTATTCATATTTTCTATGTTTATTTGTTTCTTTGTTATCCCTAGACTTTTGTTTGTTTATCTTCATTCTTTGTTGTGTTCATTTTACTTTAATAAACTAGTTTTCATTCATTAGACGTTGTCCGTTTTCCCCTTTTATGTTGCAAATTGTGGGTCGTAACAATGTGAGTAGTGAGTAGAGAAGTCTGTAATATTTTGTCTCCTTTTTCCAAGAAAAATAAAGACAGAATTTGGCTCTTCCTGGTCCTAATACCACTGTCTTCATGTGATGAAGGTTTTCATGGTATCCTTAATCTGACCTCCACAGCTTGAAACCTCTCCAGGTGTTAAGCACTGTTACCACAGCAACCAAACATGCCCTTCCAACCTATAAAAAGAGATTTTGTGCTAAAAAAGCCATTTAGCAGATTAGTTGTTGCAGTTGTCAGAAGATGCTGACTTAGGTGGTTTAGTAATTATTCCAGAAATGGGACTCACATCAAGCAAATCTTGATCTTTAAAGAGGTAGCGCGTTTGAAAAGACCTGATTTTCCCGGAATGTATTTCTTATTGGCTTGCCAGGCAGCGTTTGAGGTGAAAATAAGCCCAAGGTGTACAGATCAATGCAGCGTTTTAGCTTCATTCCGCTGTCAGACTCTTTCACGCTTCACACACATAATGTTGATTTATATATATATATTGTTGTGGCAAAAATATGTTAACTCCGTTGCATTTCTGAATAAAAGACAAACCTTAGCCAATTGTGTCTTAAAGATTTAATCGTTGCAAGGATGAGCCCACAATCAATACAATCATGATATGCCTGCATCGAGTGTGAACTGAGGAAACAAAAGAAGGCCCAAGCTTTTATACCCCTCAATGTCGGTGTTTTTCCGTACAGAAGAAAAATGAAACAAATGCCTTTTGCCCCCACCCTTCTGTAACTAATTCAAATAAGAAAGCAAAGGACACAATAGTCCCCACCCCCCGTTTTCCCCCATCAGTGTTTGTGTCAAGGCCTCAAGTGGTCATAGGGAGGTTTTATGACCGTGCATGAGAATGTGAGGTGTGGTTGGCATACATTTCATTAGGTAGATGTATGTTTGACTTTTGTTAGTGTGAAGATCTAATACAATGTGACAGTGGCTGTGTGTGATTTAATCAGTGACACCTAAGGTCCAGGAGAGTCTCCAAACTAGGTGTCCCGTGACCCCATGCTAAGATGTGTTTTTGTATAGCAGAGACAGATGTTGGCTTCTGTGTAAACTCAAACATAAATTACAATTTCTTCAACAATTCCCCCTTTTATCATTCTTTGATAACTTACAAGAATTTTTTTAAATGTGTATTAATGTTGTTCTCTTCAAGCCTCACTGTCCAGGCACTCGAAAAGGGTGCCACGGCTTTGCTTGCGCCGTCCTTTCATTTGCCAAGATAAATCTCACCGTTGTAAGGCCAGAAAGTCAGGAAGATTAGTCTTTGGTGTGCTTGTAGTATTTTCTGCTCTCTTAATGAAAAGGCTCCACCTCTCTTCAGATGACACAACTATGGTTGTATATCCTGTCCAATCACCTTCTACTCGCATCTCGATTCTGTGGGCTTACAATAGGTTCTAACTTTAAAACTGGTTGCCTCAGCGCCACGTTTTGCCAGTTTCTCTACTCTGCTCAGATCATAATGCCAAGTGATGTTTGTGTTTGATCTCCGCCTGCACAGACGTATGCCTCCTGCTCCTCTCCTCTCGGCTCCTTCTCCTCTGTCTGCAATGGCTCACATGCACCCACGTCTCTCTCTCTCTCAGCAACATTGATGGCCATTTGTGTCGTCATCAGTATGACAAAAGCTCTAGCCACCTTTTCGCCTTCCAGCTCTTAGGTCCCGTATCACTGTAACGAGTCCCTTAACCTGCATACAGATCTTAGACAACAGAGAAGACATTTCTTTTGCAATAATTCACAATTCTATTGATGTAAGCTATTGTTTACCCCCTTCCATTCCTATGAATGGTGGTTTTCCGAAAATACTATTTAATTTTTTTTATATTAGAAATACATAATTCAAATGGGCTCAGATTTGCTCTAGGCCTCTGTTGTTGTTGTTTTTTTTTTTCTTAAAAAAAAAATCATAAAATAATGTACCCCACACAGTTTATATTTAATAATTCCCCATTTGGCTGCCTGGTCATCCATGCAGCCATTTAGCATAATGATCGAAACATTTTCGGGGTAAACAAGACATGCCATCACCACACCATTTTGAACAGTGCAGCCACATCGTTTCCACAGCTGTCTCTGCTGCTGTGGCGAAGGTCTCTATACTCTATACTCTATACTAAGTGAAAGCATTTTTGTTTATTTCACATAGCAAAAGACATTATGGTTCCTTTGACTGCTGCTCTGCCCCGGCCTTCGCAGCCTCATCTGCTCTCATGTTTCCTGTTTAGATCAAATCTTTGTTATTAGTGTGCGCTGCGCATTTACAGATATCAACCCGGCCAGGCAAGAACAAATTGCGTCTAGAGAATCAGACACAATTGAAAAATGGTACAACTTTTTCCTGTTTTTCCACAATGGCCAAAAATCATACGCAACTCCGAACGCAAAACGCAATTCTGTTTAAATTGTTACACTTGTACCTTTCATCAACTTGTATGCTTCATTTAGGTTTCCAGTCTTAACCTGGCAATCTTTATCTTGATTCTTTCGTGTTTCAGTGAAAGTAAATATAAGATCCATATTTCGTATCTGGAAGCCGGGCTAAGTGAGTAAACACTGTAACTGCACTCCTGTCAAATTAGGCAAGGCAAGGCAAGTTTATTTATAGCACATTTCATACACAATGGCAATTCAAAGTGCTTTATATAGAAAGGAATTAAAATAGGGATAACAAATGCATAAGAAAAAGAATACAATGTATAAAAATAAAAATAGAAACAGTTGTATTCAGTTGTAAAGAGAATTAAAAATAATAAAATTAAACTAAAACAGTTATAAAAAGAATTTAAAAAATGATGCATAGATAAGGTGCAATCAGTCGGACGTACAGTGGTATAGTGCTCATTTAGTAAATGCACAGCTAAACAGATGTGTTTTCAGTCTGGATTTGAATGTGGCTACTGTTGGAGCACATCTGATCTGTTCAGGAAGCTGGTTCCAACTACGGCTGGCATAATAGCTAAAGGCAGACTCTCCTTGCTTTGAGTGAACTCTTGGTATTTCTAACTGACTTGATCCTGCTGATCTGAGTGATCTGTTGGGTTTGTATTTAATCAGCATATCTGCAATTGTTTTAGGTCCTAGCTCATTGAGTGATTTATAAACAAGTAATAGTACTTTAAAATCGATCCTAAATGTTACTGGAAGCCAGTGTAAAGACCTGAGGACTGGTGTGATATGGTCATATTTTCTGCTTCTGCTCAGAATCCTGGCAGCAGCATTTTGTATGAGCTGCAGCTGTCTAATGGTCTTTTTGGGAAGGCAGGTGAGATGGCCATTACAATAGTCCACCCTGCTGGTGATGAAAGCATGAACCAGTTTCTCTAAGTCTTGCCTGGAAACAAAGCATCTAATTCATGCAATATATTTCCGATGATAGAAGGCTGATTTAGTTATTGCTTTGACATGACTACTGAAACTCAGATTTGACTCCAAAATCACTCCAAGATTCCTGACTTGATTTTTTTGTTATTAGACCTTTAGCCTCAAGATATGCGTTCACCTTGAGAATTTCATCTTTGTTTCCAAATGTAGTGATTTCAGTTTTGTCTTTGTTTAACTGAAGATAGTTTTGGCAAATCCAGTTGTTAACAGCATCAATGCATTTGCACAGGGATTTGATGGGGCTGTAGTCATTAGGTGACAGTGCTAAGTAGAGCTGGGTGTCGTCAGCATAGCTGTGGTAAGCAATTTTGTTATTATTCATTATTTGGCTCAGTGGCAGCATATACAGGTTGAATAGAAGTTGTGCAAGAATTGACCCTTGTGGGACTCCGCATGTCATGGATGTCCACTCAGACTTATGGTCACCTATACTCACATAATAACCTCTCCCTTCTAAGTATGACCTGAATCATTTGAGGACCATCCCAGAGAGCCCAACCCAGTTTTCCAGCCCGTCAAGAAGTATGTTGTGGTCAACAGTATCGAATGCAGCACTGAGGTCAAGTAGAACCAGAATTGATGTTTTATCTGTATCAGTATTTAAGTGAATATCAATTATAATCTTTATGAGCGTTGTCTCTGTGCTGTGATGCGGTCAGAAACCAGATTGAAAATTGTCAAAGAATCCGTTTGAGTTTAAGAATTTGTTTAGTTGATTGAAAACCACTTTTTCAATGATCTTGCCAATGAAAGGGAGATTTGAGATTGGTCTGTAGTTGCTCAATATGGAGTTATCCAGATTTCTCTTTTTCAGAAGAGGCTTAACTATTGCAGTTTTAAGGGTGGTTGGAAAAGTCCCATAGAGAAGTGAGGAGTTTACCACTTCTAGGAGATCTGTTTCTAAACAGTTAAACACACTTTTGAAAAAAGAAGTGGGGAGTTCGTCAAGGGCGCAGGTTGATATTTTAAGGTGCTGTACTGTGTCTTCTAAAATTTTGCCATCAATTGTTTCGAAGTCAGACATAGTAACTTTCCGAGGTTTTGGTCTGATCTGACTGACCCCAGAGCAACTCAAGGATGTGCTGATTGCCTTTCTGATGTTTTTGATTTTCTCGGAGAAAAAGGAAGCAAACTCGCTGCATTTGCTGTCTGAGAGCATTTCTCTGGGAATGTAACTCGGGGGGGTTGTTAGTCTGTCTACAGTAGCAAAAAGAGTGCGTGTGTTGTTAATGTTTCTGTAAATGAGGGGTGTGACACATCTTCAAAATCCTATCAACTGCTCAAAATTTGCTTCTACTTGGTTTCTTAACCAGTTTAAATGCACTATTAAGTTGTCTTTAGAAAAGTCAGCAGAATCCTTTTTTTTTTTTTTTTTTTTTACCCGACAATGTGCCATCCCTGGTTCCACAAGCAGCCTTGCTTGGCATTGAACTTTGAGCTTTATAATTTTACAGGTATTATTTATGCTCCAACAGCAACATTTCACACTTACTAAAGTTTGAAAGATGGAATAGCGAAGAACGGGACCTTTAAAGCCATCACCATGTCTCCAAATTATTCTCTGCCATATCTAATGCCCTGCAGGATTAAGACTATGAAATAGACCTATTAGCTCAATATCACACATTTTTACTGATACCAACTAATACATTTTATTCTGATCTCCAAAAAAAGTTAATGACAATAACCTCAGTGTCTCAGTTGGCTCTTGAATGCCCCTTACCATCATAACTTTCCCTCAGGGTGCTCCCTGGCATTCAAACACAATATATGTGTGGGTTTTTTTTTTTGTGTGGGTTTTTTGTGAGCGGTAGTGAGGAACCTTTCTTTGGGGCAGACTGCTGTATCTCTGTCTGGACTCTTGGCCCCTACAAAACACAGCTCCCCCTACACAATGAGTCTGTTGCGCCTCACAGACATCTGCTCGACTCATACACACCTCACATAAGACTCTACCCTCCTTTTGGGGGCAGAGTCTCAGTGTCTGTGTTAGTGTCTGCCTTAGGTCGCCCCCCGCTGGCCAAAAGAGGATCTTACCCATCTTTGGGAAAATCACCTCGTGCCCACTGGCCGCTTGAGATCTTTGACCCTCAACAGGATCAGATGTGTTTTCAGAAGGAGCTTTGTGGAAAGTGCATTCAAGAGTCACTAGCGCCGTTTGATCTGCTTATTGGTAAAACATGGAGACAGGTTAATTATAACACAACTTATTCATTAAAATTAATAGATTATACTCTACATGCATCTGGCTATAACAATTTAATGTTCTGTGACCAAAGCCATCAGTTCTGTACATGGTGGTGGCTAAGAGCAGGCATGGAAGTTACTGGTCATATAACACATTAGTCTAAAATTTCAGTTCATTTTATTGTCTATATTTGAAAAACATCACATTTTGTTTCTTCATGAATATTTATCATTGCCCTCTCATTGGTAATCATTTATTTTTAATAAATGATTGTCTCTATGATTTTCAACTGATGCCTTGTGTCTTTATCCTGTGACATCCTGTGACACTGGCCCAGATATCAGCTTTGAGCTTATTTAGAATGAAAGAGAGAGAGACTCTGAGGTCTTCAGGGCTGGCACACTTTACATTTCTCATAAACTTTTCACTCTTCACACTAGCTCAGCGTAAGATCTGGCTAGATATTAAAATTGGTTTCAAATAATCATAATTTTATATTTGCCTTTCTCCCACACAATGAATTTAGAATCTATAAATTTCCACTCAGATTGAGTCTCTGTTACTCAAGCTAGGCCACAGCACCATCCATAAATGACATGGTGGTGTCAGATTCAGATAACAAATTGTTTTATTACAGCTCAGCACAAGCTTCTCTTTTAAACCCAAAACATCAGCTTCTTGGTTTTTAACATATTAAAGGGATACTTCACCGCTTTTTCATATTAAACTATGTTATTCCCTTAACTAAAACGAGTTGTTACATACCTCTCTCGTCTCAGTGCGTGCACTTAATCTCTCTGACGTGCGGTTAAGATCTGATAGCATTTAGCTTAGCCCACTAAGCCCAGTTCATTCACTATGGAACCAAACAGAGATCAAGTTAGAAGCAACAAAACACCTCCACGTTTCCCCTATTTAAATACAGTTACACGAATAGTTGAACGATCAAGTATGGTGACAAAATAAAACGTGGTACTTCTCTAATCGGATTAAAAAGGAGAACTATAATGTATGGCGGATTAGCACTTCTGAGAGTACTTCGGCTCGGCGCAGTAAAAAGCATCTTTCCTCACACCTCCCATAGGGTCAATAGGGAGATGTGAGGGAAGATGTTTCAGTCGGGACTTTTTACTGCGCCGAGCTGAAGTACTCTCAGAAGTGCTATTCCGCCATACATTATAGTTCTCCTTTTTAATCCGATTAGAAACACGCCACGTTTTATTTTGTCACCATACTTGATCGTTCAACTACTCGTGTAACTGTATTTAAATAGGGGAAACGTGGAGGTGTTTGGTACTTCTAACTTGATCTCTGTTTGGTTCCATAGTGAATGAACTGGGCTTAGTGGGCTAAGCTAAATGCTATCAGATCATCACCGCACGTCAGAGAGATTAAGTGCACGCACTGAGATGAGAGAGGGATGTAACAACTCGTTTTAGTTAAGGGAATAACATAGTTTAATATGAAAAAGTGGTGAAGTAACCCTTTAACTCACCTATAGTTATTTCAACAATCCAATATTCAGTCAAATAAGCATTATCAGAGTTTTGCAAAAGTGAGAAGAGCAAGGAAATATATTATTTTAAATCCTCTACATCATAATTTATGAATATTTGCAACATATTTTATTGTCTTTAATTTCATCTCATAATTACAATTATCACAGCTCCTTCTTTTATTTTAATTTATTGACATTATTATTTCATTATTTTCTTAGACAAATTTCAAATCTCATCTCTCTTTCTTTCTCTTTATTTAGTTTTGTTTACAGAATTTAGTTTGGTGGTCTCATTTTGCCACATTTTCAACACCTTATGGGTGAGTGGACACAGTGATGTGCAAAATGCCCCGCTGACCACAAATGAACACTATCATTCGGCAATTGACATGTTTCAGTCTGGTTCCCAGTCTGTAAGGCGGTGCCTAAAGCGGCAATCGCTCAGACAGTCAGAGAAGAGAGCTCGGGTCCAATAAAACATACAATGCCTTGCAATTAATGGTATCTTTCATCTGCTTTTTCAAATCAAAAATCACATTTAGCTATCAGATTCCCTCAGTTACTGGGATCTTTCCTTCTGGGTTTAATGTTATCAGATTATAATATTCCTCAATTACTGGGATCTTTCCTTCAGGGTTTAATGGCATTCCACCCATTTTACAACCCATGAATTAGCACTAACATCTAGAAATTTGAATTTCTCTTGTTCTCAATTTATTTGTAGCCAGTTAAGTTGCCGTATAATTTTCTAAACATAATTAAAACATTGCTGCCCATTTTCTTAATAAGTTCTGCTCATTTCTTTAAATCACTAGCTTCAGAGCAGAGTTGCTTACACCATTTGCTCTCTCGACTCAAAATCTTCGGACTAATCAAGTTCCTGATCATGTCATTCAAATTGTTAGCTCTAATTTAGTTATCATAAATTGTTATCTATAGCTTAATCAAAGTTCATACTCACCAGCGATCTTTAAACAGCTGTGGCTTCTGTGTGATCAGACAACATTTTCCTTTCCCTGCTATCAATTTCATTCAACACAGTTAGTTTAGATTTCTCACACACACAGCCCCCACAACAGCCCTTAGATTTGTCTCCTCTCATCAACAGATTCTTTCACCCCTTTCAGCCTGGTGAAACACAGCATTCCCTCTTTTGGAAATTATGATATTTAATTAATTTCTCTATCCTTGCATGCATTTTTGGCCATATAATTTTCTCATTTGACAAAAACACCAGTGTATCATATTCTGCTAGCTTGCTTTGGGATTTCCCCATATTGGCAGTCTGATTCTGTGGCTGTTCACGTGCACGCTAATCTGTCGGACATCTCTGTACAGATCTGATCTCTTCACCCAAGATCAGACGGGACGGAAGCTTACTCAAACTGCCGATTTCGGAACTGCACACAACTCCGTCTCTGGACCGCACACAACTCAATCCTTTTTTCGCCCACGTGATTTCAGTTTCACCCCATAAAACACATAAAATCACGCTGCATTTGCCACAGATTAAGATTCCCAGTATGGTTAATCGCTAGCAATTAAAATTTCAATTTAACCAAATTCTATTTAAAATTCTTCCCCGAATTTTTAAGTTTGTCTCTTACCAGAAGCGTCCCGTTGCCACCCCGGGTTCGTTTTCTCTAATTCCAGTGGTCGGACCCTCCAGAACCCCTAGAGCAGCCGGCCCTTCTCCCTTAATCAGTCGGGGTAAGGCTGTGACTCTAACGTCCAGGATGATCAGTCACCGTCCGCTCTCGGGGTCCAGAAGGCACATCCAAGGAATCCTCACTTCTGACACCAAGATTGTTGTGGCAAAAATATGTTAACTTAATATGTTAACCTTTGCCAATTGTGTCTTTATAAAGATTTAATCGTTGCAAGGATGAGCCCACAATCAATACAATCATGATATGCCTGCATCGAGTCTGAACTGTCGGTCAATGTCGGTGTTTTTCCGTACAGAAGAGAAATGAAACCAATTCCTTTCCCCCCACCCTTCTGTAACTAATTCAAATAAGAAAGCAAGGGACACAATAGTTCCCTTGTGTCCCTTGCTAATACTCCCCCCCCCTCCCCCCATCAGTGTTTGTGTCAAGGCCTCAAGTGGTCATAGGGAGGTTTTATGACCGTGCATGAGAATGTGAGGTGTGGTTGGCATACATTTTATTAGATTGATGTAGGTTTGACTTTTGTTAGTGTGAAGATCTAATACAATGTGACAGTGGCTGTGTGTGATTTAATCAGTGACACCTAAGGCCCAGGAGAGTCTCCAAACTAGGTGTCCCGTGACCCCATGCTAAGATGTGTTTTTGTGTAGCAGAGACAGATGTTGGCTTCTGTGTAAACTCAAACATAAATTATAAAAATTTCTTCAACTATATATATATATATATATATATATATATATATATATATTTATATATTTATATATATATATATATATATATATATATATATATATATATATATATATATATATATATATATATATATATATATATATATAATTCCATGTAGTACACATGCATAAGTATTCAATTATTGATCCAAAAAATTTAAATGGAGCATGTCACTGCAAAACATGTCAGCTTCCTGAATGTATTGTCAACTGCACTTTAAGAAAAATATTCAAGCTTTGCATTTCTGCCTTTAAACTCTCAGAATTGTTCCAAGTGGAAACATGGTTTTAGGTTTTTTTTTTTAAATGGAGGTTGGGTCAAGTTGATTTTCTGTGAAATCAACAATACGGTTTATACTTGTATTCAACCCAGAACAATTTTATACCTGTACTGAAGCTTTATAAATGATTAAAGTTTACTTTTATTCCTCCTCATGCAGAGTGCAACCCTGGCTTCTACTTATACCTGAAGGGCTGTGTGAGAGACTGTCCAGCCGGATTCACCCCGGGCACCCGTTCCACCTTCCTCCCTAACAATGAGGTGTCGTCCGTCCCACACCCCGCCTGCCTGCCCTGCCACCCCGTCTGTCTCACCTGCAGTGCCACGGGGGCTCAGGACTGCCTCTCCTGCCCACCTCACAGCCACCTGGACGCCGTCACCAGCTCCTGTCTGCATCAAAACCAGATCCTGCGTGAGTCTCCAGACGGCGGACCGTTTCAGATGCTAGGTGACGGCTTGTCCCGGAAACTCCACCCCAAGCTCGACTCTCGCCTGCCTGCTACCGTGGCGGTGCTCAGCTGTGCCTTCATCGTAGCTACGTTTGTGGGTGTGTTCAGCATGCTGCAGCTGCACACTCGCAAACAGAACAAACTGCACTCTACAGAAGCGGGGCCAGGATCTGGATTACTGGTCGGGTTCGGCTTGAACCGCACCGCAGTTGCCTACAAGGGCATCCCAAACGTTTGGCGGGAAGACGAGGGCAATTCCGAGTCTGAGAATGAGGAATTCGAGATCCACAACGAGAGGACTGCCTTCATCAAAACACAAAGTGCTCTTTAACCATGTTCCTCCCTCTCTAGCCTCTACTGCACTGTTGTCTCTCTTTTTTTGTGTGTGGGTTTTAATTCTGGGGTTTGTCTGAACATATCTCACTTTTGGGGCATTTTGGTTTGTTTTTCCCAACTGTTTTAGTTATTTGAGCCACGATTCACCCGGGCGTTGACCTCTCGGTGCCTCAACATGGAAAGCTTCCAAACACAAGCGACAGGGACAAGCCGAAACGACAATAAACATGGTTATTATTTTGGTCTCTTCCTCTTGCCTAGTGAGATTAAAAAAAAAAAAAAAAAAGATCTAAACATTTGCATAAGAGAAAAACAAAGCTTTTCTTTGAGCAAGTGAGAAATTGTGTGAGTGCGAGTGAGTGACTGAAACTACGTTTATATGAAGTCAGTCAGTGCTGCAGTGGGTCGGATCCACTGGCTTTGCGCAGGGAGCCTTTTAGAAGAACATATCACTATTTCTACATGGTCAGATGAGAGGAGAGCAGTGTGTTGTCTTTCACACATTTATAGACCTTACTGCTCCCTATAGAGCATCTATGTTGCTGAATTGATGATTGTTCTTTTATGTAGGCTGTTTAAAGGAATACTTCTCCAAAAGATACAACTTCTGTCACTATTTGCTCATTCTCTAACCCTCATGCCATTGCAAACCTGCATGACTTTTTGTCCATTTGCTTTGTGTCCATATCAGCAAAACTAATGGGGACTAGGGCTTTTCAAACTGTTTATTGAAGTAAAGTCAAAAAGTGGTCTAGTATATTTATTTAAATCACATTTGGGTGATGAGGCCATACGCATATATTTTATAGGTGTGTACTGTAACATAGTGCACCAACTTCTGCACTATGTTCACTATGTAATTCCGTTCAAATATGGCTCATCAAAATGTTAAATGACATCAAACCTTTATAGTTGTTGTTTATACTTCTTAAATGTTTTCCTCATGCAAAATAGATATGACATCAAAAGACTTGAAATATAGTGCACAAGTTTTATGGACCACTTTTATTTTGCTATTATTGTCTTTTTTTGATGCCCGATAGCCTCCATATTCTTTTTTTTTTTTTTTTTTTTTTTTACTTGCTCTGGTGATTCTACAAAATGACTTGTTCCATTAAAGCAAGATCTCATGCAGGTTTGAAATAACATGAGTGAGTGAATATGGTAAATATTTTCCTTTTTGTGTGAGATACTGCTTGCGGATTACAGTACCCCTGCGCTCTTTGACTGTATATAGGGGAAAAACTCTGATGTCGGCCAGCCTCTCCGAGCCAATTAAATTCTGTCCTCCAGTTAAGGGTTTGAAACATTAGAAAAAATCTTTGCTAAAGGCCAATCCTGAAAGCCTGGCTTCTGTTTTGTTGTGTTTATAATGATTATATATAGAGATGTTGGAGGTTTTGCTCTGCTCAGTATGGGTGTCTTTTTGAAATAAATCATAGAACAGGCTCTAATGATTACCAGTGAGCAGCTGTCAGATATCATTTTTGGTTCATTTTTATCAGCTCAACAGTCATTTCTTCAGGTCATTTTCTTAGCTTACTACTGTTTATTATTAGTAATATGCTCTTGTCAGCTCATCTGCATCTTGCCCAGAATATAGTAGTTGTTTTTCTGTTTTTATCTGAATCACATATTTGTGATATTACATATGGTGGTCTTATGCAGTATCTTTATGAAATGACAATGCTATCTATCAAATCTGTGCAATAGAGACCCAAAAGAGTTACGCTAATGGAGTTGGAGTCCAGCTTCTTTTATCATATTATATCATATCATAGTGATTTGCAAATAGATAAGGAAACGGCTGTGGCCAGTCCACAAACGACTTGCACCATGTTTAGCCTTGCCTTAGCTTAGTGGGGTAGGGCAACCAATTTTTCTTTTCTTTACACTATCAATGCATCAGCACAGGCTTATCTTAGCTTATAATATAATGTGTCCTTATAGTGTAAGCTCTGTAAACCAACAGAACATCTTCATGTACAATATCCATTTTCACAGTTGTAAAATAATGTAAGAATTTACAACAATTTTGACCCCACTGAGCTCTTTCGGCACCCCCCTGCAGTAATGATTTGGAGTGTTTTGAAAAGTGTGTAAAAGCATGACCAAAGACCACAATATGGAAACCTGCTTGCCTGGTGTAGTGGTTACATGACCTGGAAAAAAAAAAACCACTGAGTAAATTAATAAACAACACAATGGTCGGGGTGGGTTTATTTTGTGTGTGTGTTTGGTGGTTGTTGTTTTTTTGTTTTTTAAGGTTAGTTGCAGTTTTTAATTGGATTAAAAATGCTTCTAATGGGCTGTTAAATGACATTTTAGCAGGTGTGGTTGAAGTCAAAATATTGGTGTTGAGAAAGCAGATTTCACTTAAGCCACATGCAATATGCTTTCACCCCGATGATGCGATGATTGCATTGCGCTGTGTGTGTGTGTGTGTGTATGTGTGTGTGTGTGTGTGTGTGTGTGTGTGTGTGTGTGTGTTCAAAAAGAACCTTCTGGAGTAAGATAATTATTTTCACCTTTATTTGAAGAGTCAACTGATGCATGTAGATCCCCAAGTATAAAACACCAATCATTTATATGACTACCTGAGATGGGACAACGATATAAGGCCTATTTTTGTACTATATATGGTGCATTGTCATTTACATGTAATTTAAAGATTATTTCGCTCTTTTTCTTTTTATTTAATTGATGTCAATATGCGAATTATAGATTATACAAAAAATAAAGATCTATGCAAACTTCATTTCTTTTTTGTGAGTTCTTCATTTAATTTTCTGTCAGACAATATCATAGGCCACACTTTCAGTAGTTTGTGTGTGAACTAAGATGAGTATTTTTAAATGCTCTTGTCAAAGGTAAACGTACAAAGGTGACTTTTTAAAGGTTGTAAGACAGGTCTAGCATCCTGTTGAGGTTAAAGTGTTGCTTGCATAGTCTTCAAAGGAAGTTTTTTTCTGTACATAAAGGATGTGTTAAACTGAGAAATGTAGAACAATCTTCTGACTGGTCAGCGTTTCTGCCAATTATTTGAAGCGTGATTCGAAAATATTACTAAAATGAAACCAGAACAAAACATTTCAGGCATTGCCCGTTTTGCAACAAAAGTGTACTTCCAGACGACTTCCCTCAGTTTGTACAATGTTACATAAGTGGTGCAAAATATGTGTAATCCTCAGCAAAACCATGCTCACTGAAAAAAAATGTCTATGATTCATCATCCTTTTGACCAAACCATTAAATCATGACCGTGGCATGCTGTATCTTTTGATATATTGTTGTGTATTGTGCTAATTAATTGAGATTTCTTACAGCTCTTACAGGTTTTTGGCCTTGTCTGTTCCGTTGCTTCTATTACTCTCTCCTTTTTTGTAAGTCGCTTTGGATAAAAGCGTCTGCTAAATGATTAAATGTAAATGTAAATATTGCCTGCTGATGTGGGCATTTCTTATTCATTTAACTTGTATAAGCACATACAAAGTCTTGGCTTATATATATATATATATATATATATATATATATATATATATATATATATATATATATATATATATATATATATATATATATATATATATATATATATATATATATGCATGCCTCCATAGACTGGACTTGTTTGTTCAACACATCCCACAGATGCTTGATTGGATTGAGATCTGGGAAATTTGGAGTCCAAGTTAACGCATCAAATTTGTTGCTGTGCTCCTCAAACCATTTCTGCTTTGTACAGTAGTAGGGAGCATTATCCTGATGAGAGAGGCCACAGCCACCAGGAAATACCATAGGGTGTACATGGTTTGCAACAATGCTTAGGTAAGTGATATGTGTCAAAGTAACATCCACAGGGATAGCATGACCCAAGGTTTCCCAGCAGAACATTGCCCAAAGCATCACAGTGCCTCTGCTGGCTTGCCTTTTTCCCACAGTGCATCCTGGTGCCATGTGTACGTTCCATAGGTAAGTGATGCACCCGGCCATCCATGTGATGTAAAAGAAAGCGTGTTTCATCAGACCAGGCCACCTTCTTCATTAATGAGCCTTGGCTGTCCATGACCGGTGTCTATCATGTCTATCGCCGGTTCACCACTGTTCCTTCCATGGACCACTTTTATATAGACTAACCACTGCAGACCAGGAACACCACACAAGAGCTGCAGGTGTGCTCTGACCCAGTCGTAGCCATCACAATTTTGCTCTTGTCAAACTTGCTCAAATCCCTACGCTTGCCCATTTTTCCTCCTTCTAGCACATCAACATTGAGAACAAAATGTACACTTGCTGCACTATATCCCACCACAGGTGCCGTGATGTTATGCCTGATCGGTGTATATAACCTCTACATTTCATCCTCTATTTTTAAATCCAATAATGTGATGCCATGAGCTTATTATTTTAATTTTACTGTTTAAAAATCGTTTTATTCATATGAATACTTATGAATAAACAAGAATATCATCATTCCTTGCAGAGTATAACTGTTAGACATGTTGGTAGCTGTGTGGGCTAATCGAGGTGTTGTCATGCATTAATCCTGTTGAATGCAGAGTCTGCCTGCGTCCTGCCTGTCTTCCTGGTTTCAGCAACCGTCAGCCGCTGCAGTCAACACAAGAGCTCATCTGTCGCCCTGTACAGTACTTCAGCATATCCAGTATTTATCGCTTCGACGCGCTCTTTTCTTCTCACTATAATGGATAATTATGTGTTCCGGTCGCTTTGACAGGACGTTTCGCTGCGCCAGGCACATCTGAGGTGAGAATTCGCACAATTTCAAGTCTCGTCAATGGAATATTCGGAGCTCTAGTGTTACATAAAATATCTATTTTAAGAATATATGTTTGTCTGATTTAAGAACATCTTTATAAGAAAATAATATTGTCGTAACCATGTTTCATTGACCAAGATATTGGCTAGTAGAGACCCTGAGTGACGTCACGACGACATGCCCTTCAGACAATAAACCATTATTTTTCAGCACTATTTATGCAAGATTTTTGATTGAGATTGAGTTATATTGTCTTTAAATAGTTCACTTTAGACATTCTTCTAACTAACGTTACAAGTAACTTAGCAACTACATGTCAACTAACCCTCATTATTAAGACTGAGTATCTCAAAGTATTAGTAGGAATAGTAAAAACTATTTGTTGTGGGACCATCAAAATAAAGTTGTAAGCAGATATTAACCAGACAGTCTACTAATTCATGACTGGTAGTTGGCATGTTTGCAAAGTAGCCTACGGTTAATGGAGTTACTTATAGTTAATGTCTAATCTTTAAACATCTGAGTTATATATTTTTTTAAAGCACTAATGTCCATCTTCCATCTTTTTAGAGTAAACAAAATGTGACTAATGTCTAATAAGGAATAAACCATATAGCAGGACAATATAAATGAATTATATAATACTATTTATTTACTCTAAGTTTTTATATATTTTTTACTTCTCATACCCTTTTTGTATAACTAAGCTTGTATGTGGCTCTGTTGCATTTTAAAGGAACTGTATGTAAGAAATGTATTTCAATTAATCATATAATGGCCCTGATATCTTACTAGACATTAAGAAATCATGTTAATTTCAAATCCTTATATCACTGACAACAGTAGTCAGGATATTGTCATTTAAAAGTTGTTGTTGCAGCCCTCAACTGATGTTGATGTTTTGGCCTGAAGCTTCACCCTCTACCTATCTACCAATCCCGAAGTCAATAGTGCTTCGGCATCCAGGGGGAGGGGGATACACTGCTCTGCAGTCATTTAAAAGTGATTGCAGTACCAGTTTTGGCCACAATCTTACATACACTTCCTTTAATAAAGATATGCAAATCAGTTTTTTGACATGGAGTGTGGAACAACATCAATGTATTTTCTTTCTGCTGTAAGTTTTTCAGCTTTGTACCTTCATGACTGAGCTATTCATTATGAAAACCTTTCACATTTGAAATGCTGTTGCGATTTGGGAAGTGGTCAGTATAGACAACATCACTTTCTTGTCCTAAATTGCCCGTGAGGAAATGAAAGCATCTGAAAACTCCTACATTTTTGCAATCCTTTTTTCAAACCAAAAATGCTTCAATTATGTGATGAAATGCACATTTAAATGTTTTGAACGTTTAAAATATACTTCCTCTTTCTTTAGATCTTGGTTTGTGGTGTTTCTTATTGACCTGGCCAGAAAGTTTTTTGTACCAGCATACTGCTGCTGACAGATACAAACTGTAGGTAATTTTGACTTGTTGTTTTCACACACATTTTGAACATCCGAAAGCAGCATGATGTCCCAATGATGGTAATGATGCGCATGTTCCTCAGACTGTTAAAGGTATGGGCTTTGCAGAGGACCTGTGGTGCCCTCAGGGTCATGCCGCCCTAATGAAACTACAAGACTCTGAGCTGCGTTTGATGGAGGTTATGAAGAAATGGATAACGCAGAGGGCCAAGAGTGATCGCGAGTTCTCCGTACAGCTGCATCAGATGTCAGCCATAGTTGAGAAACTGGAAGGGTCCCAGCCCGGAGGAGGTCTCGACTACATCAGCCAGTTCAATAAGGTTGGAAGTATTTCCTTAGCCAGTATAAAATTCCCTTGATTTTATTTCAGTGTGTTTGGAGATTTTACTGTGTTTAAATGATATATCCACACTAAAATGGTCTTAAGTTAAATCTGAAATGAATCCTTACGTATGATGTTAAAGGTGTTTTCATACTTTTAGAGTGTTTTTACTATTACAGCTGGCATGGATAACTAAATGTGAAAAGTGTTGATTATGGCATTATATTTAGATCTATGGCATTATATTTCGATTGAGGTATGAAAGGTTGCATTGTAGTCAATCACAGACATGCTATAGCGCATGAATGCAGTGATCTCGTCATTGCAGCTCAGTTTCTGCACACTAATGAATGTTTTCATAGCTAACAGTGCAAACACAATGTAAATAGGGATTTTTTGATTATAACTGGAGTTTTGGCGTCCATTCAGGCACTTTCAAATCCTGCACTGAAATTGCGACTGATTTACCAAAGATTCCACTGTGAAATGTACCAGATACAAATAAATATTGCTCAACTGAGACATTCACGTTTTTGAAAATAAATGACCACATTCCTAGCATTAGGATCCTTTGGAAGGTCATGTTATTTTTACTCCGGTGATCCTTTATCTTCTCTCCTCATCATCTCACTAACACGCCACTGGGCGGGGCCAAAGTTGCAATGATAAAGTAGGCGTGGATTTTCTTCTGCAGAGGCGTTCTTTCACCCATTCATAGATTCCACAATGAGTCTTTCTTTGGGCTTTGTTGCAATAAAAACTGTTTTTGTACTGACAAGAAAGTTTTCAGTTCTGAAACCTACAGGATATTCTTATAGTGTGATGACCTCTAATATGTCAAAAGCTCAGGGAAAATTTAATTTCTCAATTCATGACCCCTTTAAGATATTAAAGGGGTAGAGACTAAGCTGCCATTGAAAGAGAAGTGAAGAGGCATAGAAAGTGCCCTGTCCCTGCAATGGGAAACTGCACTGTAAACATGAGGATAATACAAAAGCACCTGCCGAAAACCCTCAGGCTTTCTCTGATGTTCTAGATATTTTTGTGCTGACTTTCCTAGAAGTCGTCCCATCTGTTTAGACCAGGGATGTCCAGTCCTTCTCCTGGAGAGTCATTGTCATGCAGAGTTTAGCACCAACCTCGATTAAACACACTTAGGCATACTAGAAACTTCCAGGGAGCTGTGTTGATGGAGCTAATTTTGGAAAGACAGTGGCTTTCCAGGAATTTGGACACCCTTGGTTTAGACTATACAGCTATGATAAAACTACTCAATGAACATATGCAAATCTTAAACATTCAGGTATTTTTTTATTTATACGTGCTTTCACTTTAGCCCCTACAAGCAGATATAAATGCATCAGAATAAAATATAATCATGCATTCACATTTTCACATTTTCTTACTTTTACAGTCATGGAATGTGCTGGTCAGTCAGACGGAGAGCCTCAGCCGTATCATGCGCAAGCATTCGGAGGATCTGATGGTGGGACCCCTTAGCAAACTTACCCTCCTCGTCCGGGACAAACAGCAGCTAAGGAAGACTTACGGGGAACAGTGGAACCTTCTCAACCAAGAGATGTGCAGGGTCAGCGCCGCACGCACATCACACTTCATAATTACACTCTTGTAGCAAGTACAGTTTCACAATATCTCACACTTGTACGGATGTGTTTCTTATTAGGTTTTTGAAGGCACTTATGCTGCAACTATTAGTAAAAAAAAATATTTTCTTATTTTATTTTTTAGTTTCCCCTCTGTTCTAGTTTCATGGTCTAAATTAAGGTTTAAAAAGGCAAGATTTTACTGTTGCTATCGGTTTTAAATTATAATTTTACAGTATAATATACTCTAAACATTTTCTGTAGGAAAGGTACTGTTGTAACTATGATAATTTGGTAGACACTGTGGTTACCATGACAAATTCTGTCATTAATTACCCTCATGTCATTCCAAACCTGTGAGACTATCATTCATTTCCGGAACACAAATTAAGATCTTTTTGATGAACTCTTTCTGTCCCACCATTGTAAGCCAAAGAAACTACCACTTTCAAGCCTCAAAATAGAGATATTAGATATTATAAAGATAGTAAAGAATTAAGAATACAGTGGTTTGACCTCAGTTTTTTAAAGCGTAGCAATGGGTGGCTTGTTTGTGCAAAAACACTTGCGTTGCTTTATAAACTGAGGTTAAACCACAGGAGTCACATTAATTATTTTAAGGATGTCTTTAACTTTCTGAGGTTTGAAAGTGGTAGTTGCATTGGCAACAGCCAATGGAGGGACAGAAAGATCTGTTTTCATTAAAAAGATCTTCATTTGTGTTCCGCAAATGAACGATAGTCTTACGGGTTTGGAACGGCATGAGGGTGAGTATTTAATGACAGAACTTTCATTTTTGGGTAAACAAACTCTTTAAAGGGGTGGTTGCATTAACTATAGTTAGTGTGTAATGTTGCTGCTTGAGCAGAAACAGTACCTGTAAAGTTACAGCGCTGAAAGTTCAATGCAAACAGAGATATTGTCTTTAAAGTTATGGCAGTTTATTGCCTACAAAAACGGCCGGTTTGGACTACAGCGAGTTTCTTCCTGGGTTGGTAACATCATAAACCCTTGCTATAAACACTTCCCCAGATGTGACTTCTGGCCGTAATGGTAAGGGGCGTGGCGTTTCCAGACAACCTGTGCTTGGCACTTCAGCCAATAAAAATACATTAAACTACATTTGGCCATCTAACCAATCTAAAACCATTGCGTTTTTCGGAGGCACTGTTCAAAGGACAGTGGAGACAGCGTTTTTCGGAGGCACTGGAGGAGCTGTTCAAAGGACAGTGGAGACAGTGGTGTGGAATAAAGGTAAAATATAAGAAAAAAAATAAGTATTAAGTATGTTAAACTGCGCCCCATAAACTCAACCAAGCCTAGTCAAAAAAAAAACACGGAACCACCCCTTTAATATGAACTGCACATATCCTAAAATAACATACAACATACATTCCAAACAGTCTTACCTACCCCTGCCCATGTATGCAAATTTCTATTCTATTCTTAATTCTATAAATTAAGCTCAGTCACATGTTGGCATTTTCTTCTCTTACACCATGACATCGAGCCACTGATAATTCCATATAAGCAATATCCAAAAACTCCTTATACCACAGTTTTAATGATAAGCCTTTGAAATGGCTTCCCAAACGTTATAAACCCTCTCACAAGACCAACCCATATGTGTGATTAAAAAAAAGATAAAAATTTCTGATACATCAGAAGATAGTCAAGGGCCATTAAAACTAGTTACACATTAAATGAGGAAATGCTGTGTGTGTGTGAGAATCATGAATTATAATATAAAATATAATAAGTATATTTGCTCACAAATCGGTAAGATTAATATCAGTCTAAGATATTAATTTATAAGATTTTTTTTTAAACTTTAAAAAAGTCTCTTCTGCTCACCAAGGCTGCATTTATTTAATAAAAAATACAGTAAAAAACTGTAATATTGTGAAATATTGTTACAATTTAAATCAACTTTTATATTTTAATATTTTAAACTGTAATTTATTCCTGTGATGCAAAGCTGAATTTTCAGCATCATTACCCCCAGTCTTCACTGTCACATGATCATTCAGAAATCATTTTAATATTATGATTGGTTTTTAATCCTCATAAATGTTGAAACCCTCTCTGCTGCTTCATATGCAAAACCGTAATACATTTTTGTCAGTATTCTTTTATGAATAGAAAGTTTAAAAGAACAGCATTTATTAAAAATATTTTTTTTATATATAAAATGTCTTTATACAATACATTACAAATGTCTTTGCGGCAGGGATGGAAATTAGCACCCGCCACCAGCCAAATGCGGGTGATTTTGCGTTGTGGCGGGTAAACTCGCTTCACCTACCGGCCACCGTGGCGGGTAAATAAAAATAGCATACTGTTTCCCCTCTTTATAAACTGTGTTCAGTGAATGCGAGTGCGGCCGCACTATGTATGTCCGAATATGACCAGTCGTTTTCGCCGTCATTACCCGGATGTAGTGCCAGAAGACGCGAATAATAACCATAATAACTCGCACGCACTGAGAGAAGATCCGTCACTGTCATCCGGAAGCGCGCACCCGTCTCACAGCGCGCAAATATTGAGTTCTCTTTCAAGTCTTGTGCTTAAACGGACAAACTCACACAAAAAGTATGCCAACATGTTCATCTTGATGAGAATTCTAGCAGACATAGTCTGAATATGCCTTAAGCCTAGTTCAGACTGCACGATTTTCAAACTCGTCGGGTCACTGCTCTATTCACACTGCATGACTATCTGGGGTATCATTCAGTCACTGCTGTGTTCACACTGCACGATGGTTTGACGACAAAGGAGTTCACACTGCATGACTGAACAAGAGGAAGAATCGCCGACAACTCTCTCTCTCTCCGGTGCGCAAACTACGTTTCCCAAACACACGTGCGATGTGACAAGTAAACAACGCGAGATCACACGTGCGTCAGACCGGAGTTCTCGCGAGTGACTTGGAATTGTTATTAAAAATGATAAACTGCACAAAGTTTGCTTCAAATTGTATGTGCGCTGATTTGTGGAGAAAAAGAAAAAAGATTATGGCGGAAGAAATGGTTGGAGAGACAGAGGGAGCCAGGATTTTGTTCTGCAAAAACAGTGTGAGGTAAATAAATAATTTTGTAATGTGCTGCTGCTGTGACTGGATGTGCAAATGTTTGCCCTTTGTTTCTGTTTGATAGAACTGTAAATATATCTATTAAAATACTGAAATTATGCTCTAACTCCTCCCTGAACCTCCTGCTGCCCTGTATCTCACTCTCTCATTGGCTGTCGGTGTAATTTTCAGTCAGAACGCAGTTCACACAGCAGGAGTTTGAATCGCCGACAGGTCCAGATATTTAGCATGCCAAATATCTCACCGGCGTCGGCGACTCGTCGGCGATTCTCTCTGATCGCGTCTTTGATTATTCACACTGCGTGATTGTCACTCGCGTGCACGAGCACCGATTTGCCTGTGATCTCGGGCATTTGTCGGCGATTTCACAAAACCTGTCGGCGACTCAAAATCGGGGCAAAAATCGGGCAGTGTGAACTAGGCTTTAAGTGAACTTTATACAGTCGTGAAAGATGACGCATATCCCTCTATTAGGTCTTAAAGGGGCAGTAGCTTTTACTGCTATGTTTAATGTCAAACAAACGATAAGGACATCACTCACTGCTCTTGATTGAATAGCTTTTGTAAGTTTAATAAGGAATAATCTTTCATTTAAACAGTTAAATAGGCAGTTATTTTACATTTGATTACTTTATTACATTTCTGTAGGCTAGTAGACCTGTACATTATTATTTAATGTACACATAAGTGAGATCAAGTTAAACATTTTACTTTGAATTTTATTTTATACTGTTTGATGTTGCAATGTGCTAAATAAATATTTGCATAATTTGTAATTGATTTATTATTTGAAACTTTAATATTAATTAATGCAATTGCAATGCCTTGATTTTTAGTAAAGTTACTCAGTCATAGCATTAGCCATAAATGCAATGGATAATTGGCATAGTTTCTTTTAGTGCTTCGGTTTCAGCCAATCATTTTTATTTCGATGCATCCCTACTGACAATGTTCTGCTCGGTATGTTGTCAACACGCTTCAGAAGATGCCAAAACTAGTAGTTTCATTGTTGGTACTAAAAACCTAAAACTGGAAGCCATAAAAGAATCATCCAAATGCCACATCCAGGTAAAAAAAAAAAAAAAAAAAAGAGAGAACATAGAGCCCTACTCATTTAATGAAATGAGATTTGAGATTAAATAAACAGCTTAAGTATTGTAGAGCTTGTAGTATTAATTTTCACGTGCAGTTACACATTGTCGGTTAAAAACAAGAAAGTGGCTGGTAAAAACATTGAGTGGCTGGTAGATTTTGAAATCCACCAGCCACAGTGGCCGGTGGACAAAAAAGGTAATTTCCATCCCTGCTTTGCGGTAACTGTTGATCATTTTAATGCATCCTTGCTAAATAAAAGAAAAAAAAGAAAAGAAGAAAAAAAACCTTGCAGTAAAGCAAAGTGAGGGGGCTCTTTTTAGGGCTGGTAATCTACCTCATAGCATGGCCTCTACAGGCCTCTTCCTACATCCATTTTATCTGCAGTCTTTCCACATGCAGACATCACTCACATTTTCTTCAGATCATATATAATTTTCTCACAGTTGGCTTTGTGTATGTGTTTAGACGTTTGGCAGAATGTAATTTTAGATAGAGGAAATTTAGCTTATTGAACTGAAGCTTATTTTTATCTTTTTTTTTTTTTTTTTTAATCTATTTCATGAACTGCCTGTGGATCTTTAGAAGGTTTCTGTGAATTTTTGAATGGTTTAATGTTGAGAACCTTTGCAGTAACAAAAATCAGAAAGTAGAAAAATACCTATTCATTTGTATAGGTGTATAAGGTGACCCAACATGATAATGTAGTCATGGTCTTATTTTATTGCACTATAGCCTGCAAGCTTTTAAATTCCTTTATTAGTGGAATATGGTGCATATTCTTCCTCATATCTAAACCAGGCTAATAATACATTGAATTGACTGTCAGCAGTGAATCTAGTCACTCAGCGTCCTTTCGTGTTTGCACATAACGTGTGTTTTATATGCACAAACCTGGATTTTTATTTGTTTTTATTTTGTGTCCTGTTGTGGAAGGTTAGGTCACCCAAACCGAGCTGGACCGGCTCAAGTCCAGTTACAGACAGCTGTCACGGGACGCGGCCCAGGCGAAAAGAAAATATCAGGAAGCAAGCAAAGGTAGGATGCCTCCATTCTGTCTAGTTCTCTAAAAAGCATAGCTACTTTCCTTTCATTTTGACTGAATAGTGTACTTTGTTCTGACAGAGATACACATATAATAAGAGGAACTGTTTAATGTTTAAACACGAATGGTTTTATGATAATAGGTAAAACAAGGCATTTGTCTACTGAGACAGTAGGAGAAAAGCTTGTCTTAGTTTAAACCAATACACTTGTTTCTATGTAACAATGTTTCCTCTTAAAGGAAACAAGAGTAACTAAATGTGGTTTCTTCAATGACCAAAGTGTTAATGTTTAGCAGGGCACATTTTGCAGCACTTAGATGGGCCACAATGAATAGAACAGTAAATACATTCAAATACAGACAACAGATATGAAAAGCAGTGGCAGATATGTTTGCACTGTCCTAGGCATTACTTAAAATGAGCCTAAGTAAACTTTGGCTTTAAGTGGTTTGATGGCTTATTGATTTAAATAAAAAATTAGCAAATACAGCAATTGAGAATACACACTATTATTCGAATGTTTAAGGTCTGTAAGATATATTTGAATGTATAATAAATAATGTCATTTTATTATTATTTTTTAATTATTTTATTTATAGTTTGTCTATACTATTTTATTTTTCTGTTTCATTTTATTAGACTGAAATGAAAAAAAAAAAATAATAAAAAAAAAAATTCTTGGTAATATGTTTTAAATAAGATAAAGGCAGAATGCGATTTCACGATTTTCGTTAAAAGACGTTTAAAAGACGTGTGTGCATGCAAACAGACCGAGAGAAATGAGCACAATAATTAGACTAAAATGTACATTTTGATCAAATATTCGTAGTTTGACATAAAATGTACACAATGAATGGTAGGTAATTACTGGACTTAGTTTCTGCAAAATTGTGAATTTTTTTCATTTATCATTTTTTAATCATGGAAATTATTAAATATAAAAATAGCTATTTTTTATCTTTTGGAAGTTGCATTCAAAATCCATTTGACTCACAAAAAAAAGTTGTTGTTTTTTAACGGGAATGATGCCCTTTGATTAACCATTTTAATGCCTTTTGAACTGAGTTATTTTTTAATGGACTTTAAATTACCTTCATAATAATGAGATGGCTAGACTATATATGAAATATGAGTATAAAATTTACATAAATTATAGTGGAAACAACATTTATTATAAACAAACAAACTTATTTAAAGTGAAACTGAAACGTGCATTGAGATCATGTGCCTCTCTCATTCGACATGAATCTAAATGGTTTTCTTTCTTTTCTTTTCCTTTCCTTTTTCCTTTTCTTTTTTCTTGTAGCAAAGAAAAACAACTTAAATTACTCCATTATATATGATCATAACGATAAGAGTAAGGCAGCAATGGAAACTGTAAAATAAAAAAAAAATGGTTAATTTTTTTTAATTGTGCTTTTGTAAAATAAAGAAAACAAACATATGTCTATAAACTATAATATAAACTGAAATAAAACAAGGATACATTGTCTGAGACAGCTCAGGTAATTTAGAAAAATCGATTCAAGTTTCTGATACTGTCCTTGAAATTGCAAAAGAGTAGCCCCGCAACTGTGAAGGAGAGGCTACACATTGGAACGGGTAAAACGGTCCACCTCACATCCTGTGAAAAAAGGTAAGAGCAGCAGGCTTAGCTTCACGGGGGAGATGTTTGCTCGACCCCCAGGGATTACAAACAAAATGCTTTCCATTTTAGTTCGCTCTAAACAAAAAAACTTTTTTTTTCTGGTTCCAAGGTTAAAATTAAAATGTGATAACATTTTGAATTGATTCTATTCAAACATATTCAAATGTTTCAAACTTATTAGGTTGTGCAAACAAAATTAAATTTAAGGATAAGATCATTTCAAATATTTATAGATATACATCTTTAATGTCACCTTTCTCTTGCATGCCTTTTGTACAGATAAAGAACGTGAAAAAGCGAAGGAGCGCTACATTAAAGCCACTCTGAAACTGCATGAGCACCACAATGAGTATGTGCTGTCGGTGAAGGCCGCCCAGGTGCATCACCAACTCCACTACGGCCAAAGTCAGCCGGCCCTGCTGGGAGCCCTGCAGACGCTGCAGGAGGAAATGGTGCTTATTCTGTGAGTGAACATCAATGACATCAGCACTATAATGTAAAGTAGTGAAAACAGTCATTTGCCATACGTGAGTACTCATCATAGAGTGTGGGTTTTTTTAGTGGGTAAAATGAGTTAAAGCAAAACTATTTTTAAATACTATACTGAAAACCAAGAAGTCCCATCGTCTCGCAACTCGCAAACCAAGTATTGCCATACGCAAGTGAACTCATACTACAGTAACGTTAATAACCGCAGCCATCAACATGATTTCTGCCCGAATCCAATCCCGATTCTTTTCTGCCGGCTGTGAGGTGAAGATCACATGATTCCCAAGATTCTGCGCTCAAACCTGGTGTCATCAAACTACACCTTTGTTTTGAATAGGCACCCTCTAGCAGACGGAAAAGTTACATAGTGTAGCTTTAATTTTACGCTTATTATAGAAATAGAAGGCTACCTAAACAAAATGTATATTCATCGTTTTTTTTTAATAAACCCACAACTAAAGGAGTGGGGGCTCTAACTCTGACTCTTCAACTATCAACATCTACACAACTCGGAAAAAGAGGGAGCTTCTTCTGCGTTAGGTAGGCCTACGATACAGTATGTTTTTTACTCTTTGTATAGCAGTCGGTCATTATAAATGTATTTGAAACTTTAAAGATTTGAAATATAAATGTATGAAATGTGGAAGATGTTAAATATATAGGGCTATAACCACTATAGACATTGAGAGGGACATGTTCCCCACACATTTTTTTTTTTAAATGCCCAAAATGCCCCCCAATGTTTGATATTCTGCATGCCGCGCTGGTGCACTCCATTACGTGCAGCACTGGTTGTTGTTAGGATGACTTACACTGTGTCTACTCCGGACTACACTACGAGCGGCACAACAAGACAAAAGACAATAAAAGCCATTATAATCAGTGATGATGTCTGCACTGGATGCAGCGTGACAAATCCCCATAAGTAAACTGATGCCTCATTTTATTTATGACATACTGACATGAAGGACAAATGCTTTGCAACTGGTGTGATGTCACGTCCAGTGTAGCTGTTGCGGCGCGATGCGATGGTCGCGTCCGGTGTTGACATGGTATCTCAATCCTAGCACATGTACATCACAGAGACGTCAATGATATCTGCTCATCTGCGATATGTCTCTTAAGACATTTCCTGTCAGATGTTAAATAGACATTTAGAAAATGTCTTTAAGATGTTTATGATTTAGAATGTATGTAAAACTGATTTTTCAGAGAGGTTCATCAGATGTTTGTACACAACAGATGTTTTCCAGATTAAGCACTCTTTCATAAACATCTTAGACACCTACCTGTGCTATCTCAGCGGTCTAACGGCACTCACAAATGTCAAAATGAGCTAGATGGCCAATCAAATCAAAGAAGGCAGGGCTTTACTGTTCACAGAAGACGAGTGTGAATACCAACACAGCGCTTTATTTCTACCGCTGGAAAAGATCAAAACATTTACTATTTCACAAGAGAAATGTTGAATGATTGACAGTAATATCCAGGGATGCAAGCTACTCAACTCTTATGAAATTTCTTCATTTTGAAATATCTCATAGGTTCCCCCCAAAGCACAAAAGCAAAACTCTATGGCTATAATACTCATTAGTTTATTTTAAGACACAGCACAGTGTCAGTTTTAGACTTCTGCTTTTTTGATGGATATGTCATCCTGTTCAGTTCTTACAATGTAAATAGTCGTTACTCACTTAGTTACAGTCAGTTAAAAAGAAGAAGTAGTTTTGCTGAGTGTCTTGTGCGTTAAAACACGTGACTAATGTGAACCTACTGTTTCTTAGAAAGGAGATTCTGCAAGAATATTTCGACCTGTCTAATGTGCTTCATGATGAGGTGGTGAGTGTTCACACTGAAATGGCCAACGCCCTGAAGGCCATCCAGCCACACAAAGAATATGAGAGCTTCATTCAGCAGAACAGGTATACCTTTCCCTTTTGTTCCCAGTTTTTGTTGGATGCAATGGGAAACTGTACCAGAAGAACAAAGGATGTTGCACACAATTGCTAACTTCCTATCTCTTAAAGTCAACATGAAATCAAAATGGACCCTGTTTACTTTCATGGGAAATGTTGCTGGTTTTATTGCGTATAATTCTTCAGTGTTTATTATTGTAAAAAAAAAAAGAAGAAGAAGAAAAAAATTGGGGAAAAAACTATTTTCTCGCATGGACAATCACTGGCCAACTGCCCAAATCTTTAATAAGGACATGTGGACAGGGCAAAAAATAACGTCATAGCCCAGTTTTTACAGTCCAATCAAATCACATTGAATAAAATCAAGTCCCTTCCTGCATTATTTTCTGATAAATATTTAATTTTATAGTATGCATTTTAAATACAGTGCAAATGTCCTTTTAATTACTATGGTAAGGGGACATGTTTGGTTTTGCTTACTTTTATTGATAAACCTCATTCGAATGCCAACTAGGCGCCATTGCACACAATAAAATATGATAGGCAATTTGTTTATTTCATATTTTTTTTATTAATTAAGAATAAATATTATAGGTCTATATATTTCTGATATATCCAGGTTGTGCAACTTGTTCACGCGTTTTAACTCGTGGCCATGAGAAATAGATGAAGTTGTGGCCATGAGAAAAATATATGGTTTCCTCAACTCGACTTTACATCCCTTGGCTATGACATAAGAATGTTGATACCTCCATAAAATTATCTCGTGGCCACAACACTTATGTACGTGAAGTCGTGAACCGAACATGTCCCCTTCCAGTCACCGTACATGACCCCTTTAAAAGGATAGTTGAGATGCTATCTGACCACATCTTGTATGTATGTATATGGGCAGGTCAAGAGGAGAGATTCCTACATGTGTGGAGTTTGACAGCAGTTTATTGGAGGATGCTGAAGGTCTGAAGCCTGAAGATCTGCAGCTCAATGAGCTCACAATAGAAGGAATCCAGCATCGGTGAGTTTCTTCTTGTTTCCGTGCAAGTGAAAGCACAAATTGTATAGAAAGACAGAAGTGAAAACATAACCCTCAGGAGCCTTGTTTTTGTTTCTGAAACTCTCATGAGAATGTTTGGATCTTTTTTGATGTGTGTTTTTTGGAGGGTAGGAAATAAGGAGTATTTTTGCAAAGTTTGTTTGCTTTTTAGTTTATTAATATTGTGTGTGTGTGTGTGTGTGTGTGTGTGTGTGTGTGTGTGTGTGTGTGTGTGTGTGTGTGTGTGTGTGTGTGTGTGTGTGTGTGTGTGTGTGTGTGTGTGTGTGAGTGTGAGTGTGAGTGAGTGTGAGTGTGAGTGAGTGTTTTGGCCATAAGGCACCATCAGATTTTTTTTTTTTTTTTTTCATTATTTTAAAATTATTAACACAGTCAAATCAACTCTTTAAGCAAATCATCCCAACCCATTATGCCATTTTCTGCAAAATGCGTTAAACTGTTTCCCCCAAAAAAACATTTCTTAACACACATTTGGTCATTCACAATATACTCACGTATAAACCACAAAAAATGCATTCATCATGGCATCAAAACCTGTTCACAAACTTATACAAACTTAAATATATTTTCATATTTGTAGTGAAAAAAACATGACTACACAAAACTTCACACACTCAGACTAAAGTGCATCACATTAACTGAAGAAACAGATGAATAGTTATGTGTGATATTTTTTTTCCTACAAAATGCAAGAAAAGTAACATGTTATATACGTATAACTAAAAAGTTTGGGGCTAGTATGTTTTTTTAAAATATTTTTTTAAAGAAATAATAATTTAATTCAGCAATGATGCAATAAATTGATCAAAAGATACAATAAAGATCAACAACTTATATTTAAAATGTATGATGATCTGTTAACTCAAAGATGCATCAGGGTTTTCACAAATATTTTAAGCAGCACAACTGTTTTCAACATTAATACAAATAAATAATAAATAATCTTGTGCAGCAAAGCAGCATCTTAGAAGGATCATGTGACACTGAAGACTGCAGTAATGATGCTGAAAATGTAGCTCTGCATCACAGGAATAAATTACATAAAATATATTTTACAAAATTATATTAAATTAGAAAACAAATGTTTACAGTTTTTATTGTATTTTTAAGCAAATAAACGCATCAGATACTTTTTTCCCCTAAAATATTAAAACATCTTACTGACCCCAAATTTCTCACTAGCAGTATGCAAATATATGCATATGCAAGCAAATATTGTCACGCTCCATGATTCAACACATATTTCCTTATATAATGTGTAACTCAGTATTACTGGCCCCCAGCATTTTGGCTATCTTCTATCGCATCACAACTCATTTTGCGCTCTCATATTTTCGCCCCTTCAAGGCTCACCGCTGTGGAGGAGGAGCTTTTGGGTCTTGCTAGTACTCTTGGTTCCCAGCAGGCCACTGTCAACCAGCTGGAGTTAGATCTGCAGAATGAGGATGACTCTGCAAACATAGGCCAGAGGTGAGTCTGTGAGCTCTCCATACACACCACAATACACTGAACTCCAGACATCTTGTTTAGGTAACCTCATTCATTATTCATCAAAAATGACTTACAATTCACTTCCCCTGGAGCTACTTCAAATAGATTTGAAACTCAAGCATGCAGTACTTTAACCCCTGCAAAACACCATCATCATGTTTAATATCAGATGTCCATCACTGCAGTGTTATACAGCAGGAACAAAATGAAAAGTGTTGTTATGTGTGGTGAACATAAAACAGTAAACAGAACCGTATGCATGTAAACAGTAAACATGAACAGTAAAACTGGTAGGGCAGCTAAGCAAACCAAAACAGCCTCACTACACCTGTTCTCATGAGCTCCCGATGGTGAAAATAAACAGGTGAGTCTTCCAGGCCTCTGCTTCCCTCTGTGAACTTACAAAATAATTCAAACACAAACTGAAAAATATGTGAACGCCATCAGAGAAATCGATATAATAGAAATCCCTGATGACATCACTCTGATTTTGAAAATTGGGGAAATCCCTTACAACAATAGACTAAAATAAAATGACACAGACACAGACACATGTAGCATTTATGACACAACACTTCCCCGCATTGATGGAAAATTTCCGGCAATTCATGTTTTCACTGTTGTACGGTAGGGGGTGCTATGACACATCTTCTGAAAGAGCATAGAATCTCTGGATCAAAATACAGGTGAAAAGAAGCAGAAAAAATTATAAAAGCATTGCTTATGCACATAAAATAATGTGATCATCAAATTATAAACAGTATATAAATCAGAACTGCCTAATGTTAATTAAATGCTGACTCAGGACGAGGTGTAAGACTGTTCAAGCTTTGGGAGTGTTGATGGAAGTAGCCTATTTTGATCATCTTTTTAACAGGCAAACGACAGGGAAAAACTAAAAATTACCATACACACACTACACAAGAGTATATACCAGCAAGACTTGTTAGTTGCCAGCAGCAGAGCAGGTCCAAACAAACACAATGGCAGTCTAATCCTTTTACAAAAAGGTTTCTCAGAAACTGCTGATTGCATCTTAATGGAAGAACTCTGCAATATTTGCATTAATGTAAGCTTGTCATCCTCCCTTCTTATTTTAAGGGTGTATCAGTTCAGTAAGCGTAATGCTCTGGAGGACAGCAGACAGCAGGTAGTTCTGTCAATGGTGGCTCGTGCTCGTCTGGAGGCCCAGCGGAGAGTTCTGGCTGATAAACTTCAGTCCCTGGGCAGTAATGAGGTCCCATCTATAGGCCTGGATGATGACCGGATATCTGTCACCTCCAACAACTCAGTGAGTCTGTCCTGAGAGCTTCAGTTTTTGCATTATCTTTCTTCCCATTATTATTATTATTATTATATTTTTTTTGCAACTGCACATTTTTGATCCCAGGACAGGCTGTTTAGTTCAACACAGTCTGTATTGTATCTATATAAATAGAATTGACTGGACTGGACACCTGCTGACTTGTTACATTTAGTCAAGGTAGAAGGAAATATGATTATAGATAACTAGTATTATTTCTAAAACCCAGAGTATGTCATGATAAGAATAAAATGCAGGGAAATTGGTCAGACTTGCAGGAGAGGTTGTTTAACAGAAGTCTTAAAGGCACAGAAGCAAAAATGTCCCATGTATTTATAAGGGAGAGAGAAAAACTAAATTATTCTGGGAAAACAACTTTGTGGAAATGTTTATAACGTTATACAATGTTATAACAGGGTGTCCGCTGGGTTTTAAAAGGTATTAAAAAGTGAGAAATCAAAATATTTTTTCAGACTATCAGGTGTCCTATTCTGATTAAAATTCTGTCTGCGTTCGCCTTAGTTCGTTTAAATATGGGCTATCTGAGCACATAATCAAAGATCTTTCGTCTCCGTCTCAACCATGGTCTCAACGTCTGTTTGATGCTGACGTCATATTCAGCGGTCGTTCGGCATCATCTCAGAACACTGCGCACTCAACAGAAGTGGCTGGCTTACATTTTATTTTAGACTTGCTTCAAGGCATATCTTCAACGACTATCCTCATAAGAGCAATCTTAAATAATTTATGTAAAGTCTAAAATTAACAAAAAGAGTTGTGAGAAAGAATGAGGTGTGATCCATAGACAGTATATAAACAGTGAGATCCGTGTGTCTGTCTGCTCTTAAAGGGACAGCAGCCAATAAAGCTTCCTGTCAGTAAAGTTAAAGAACAAAGGGAACAGAGAAAATGACTCGCTGCTCTTGACTAAATAACTTTTGTAGCTTTAATAAGGATTAACTATTTAATTTATTGTTTATGCAGTGCAGACTGCATATAACTTTGATAACTTTATTACATTTCTGTATATTTCTTAACTGTTAAGACAGGAAGGGCAGGAGTAAATATGACATTTAGTATGGGTTTATGTAAGCCTTGTTTTAAGTTTACTTAAAATAAAAACTGTTATATTTTTGAAGCCTAATAATAAATTAAAAAAAAAAAATCAGTAGCTGTATTAATATCAGTAATACTGGCCTTCATTCATAAAAAGATGCCATTTAAACAAGTATTTAAAATATACTGTCTTAATGTTGTTTCTACATTTATTTGATTAACTGTGAAATTATTATATTAAAAAATATATTAAAAACTTACAAAAACATTTTTTTTATTGCGATTAATTGCGATTAATCACAGAAAAAATGTGTGATTAATCTAGTTCAAGTTTTTAATAGATTGACAGCACTAGTTTTTAGTATTTTGTTAAATTCAACAACTTATCACAGTTATAGAAATGTAATATTTGGCTCAGGTTTTGTTGTTGGAAAAAAACACTAAATAATTTAATTGCTGAATTACCAATTATTAATTGAAATCAAATGTGTATGCAGTAATGCTTCTCCTTAACCAACCTTTGTGAATGTTGAGATGTATTTTACTGTCTGAGTGATAACTAATAACAGATTTCCTACTGGTGTCGATTCTAAATCTATTCTTTTTTGTATGTTATATATGTCAAAATCTGTGTAAATAATAGAAAGGTTGCTGATTAACACTTGCAATTCAGTGTCGTGATGGTTTTAAAAAATATTCTGAAGGCAGTAAAAAGTAGTAAATTTAACTTAAGGATTGCTGTATATACCCTGTATAACTGGACTGAAAAAAATAGCAAACACGATATGGCCCCTGTAAAAATATAGTGACTTCTTCAAAATTGTAAAATACAGCACCATAAAGATGTACTGTAAAGTATCAAAAACAGTCATGCTGAGCTGTTTCATTGATTTTGAGAATTGCACAACCTTGTTGACTCTGAACTCCCGGGACTCCTCACTCACATGCTGCTGGTTGACCTTTCCAAATATGGTTGTGTTTCTCTAACATATATCAGAAGACTGAGACATGAATCCACTGTAAATCTTTTTTATTTTTGTTTGATCTCCTGATTTAACAGTACATTCTCCAAACAGACATGTATTGCTTAAAAGAAAGAATATTTCGAGTATATACAGAAGGGTAAAAAATGTAATTAATTATGTGAATTGCTTTAGTTTCAATGTTCATGCTAAAAATGTAAAACATATATATATCATTCCACTGTTCAGTCACTCACTGAGAATCATGAGCTGAAATGCAAGATCTTTTAGCAAAAGTACGGTTTGGTTTGTCATGCCTTTGTGTTATTTGTCATATTTTTTTTTAATGCAGGAGCGTGACAAAGACCATAAGCTCCTCAACATGGATGTAATCGTGGGCCATCTCAGCAGCTTGTTCAAGCCCAAGTATATGGTTAGTGGTGTTGTGTTTGGTAGCAGTCTTGCTCTCTCACCTACTCCCTGCTCATTGTTGTATCTACAACTTTCTGTAGAGTAGCGTGTTTTATACATCTCACCAGGTTCCCCCCGCACTGGTGCCGGTGCCTGATGCAGAGAAGCCGTTGACCCAGCAGGGCTGGTATCACGGTGCCATCCCTCGCCTGGAGGTTCAGGAACTGCTTAAGAATGATGGGGATTTTCTGGTCAGGGAAAGCCAGGGCAAACAAGAATACGTGTTGTCTGTGCACTGGGGTGGCCAGTGCCGGCACTTCCTCATTCAGAGTACAGACGTGAGTATGTTTATTGATGCTTTTTGTTCCAGTATGTGTATGCAGTGTCATTTATATGACGAATGCCATTATATGCATGTTTATGTGTGTATTTAGGGTGTGTATCGTCTTGACGGTGAGGGCTTCGCCACTGTACCGCTGCTAATGAATCATCTCCTCAGCTCTCATCAAAGCGTCACAAAAAGGACAAACATTGTGCTAAAGAAACCCATCCTCAAGGTTCATCACTGTTCCCAAATCTCATGCTTACTATGCATATTACTGCCGAGTAGTGACAGGCTGAGATACACTGCCCGGAAAAAAATAAAACATTGTTGATGGAAATAAATGTTGTGATGCTATTTCCATCAAGAGGTGCTTCCATTTTTGGTCAAGGTCAAAATGCAAGAGACAAGCACTCTGTAAAAGTATACTCCAGCACATCCCAAAGACTTTCAATGAAATTAAGGTCTGGACTCTGAAATGATTCTTCATGCTCCCTCCCAAAAATTCTTTCACAATTTGAACCTGGAATATGGCCTTGATGTGTTTTCCTACATGGCTGTTTAAGAAATGAAAAGCTACCGACTCTATCGATTAGGATTAGAAGAAGTGTTGTTGAACATATAACATGCTAGAAATTATAGACTCTTAAGCATTTGCTTATTTAAATCCAGTGACTTTTTTTTTTTGCCCGGGCAGTGTATATTGTTCAAGGTTATTAATTGGACACTTTTTTTTTCATTGTCACTTTGAGTAATATCAATTCCCCTTTGGCCAAATAAGACCTTCCCCTTTTCCCTTCCACTTCAGGATATCCTAACCGTCTGGGCATCAGTGGTCTATACTTCACATAGTCATCATGGAATATGGCCATGATGTGTCTTCCTGCATTGTTGTTTAAGAAATGAAAACTCATAGACTCTTAAGCATTTGCCTATTTAAATACAAACAGTAACTTTTTTGGATTCCTTGCACCCTGAAGTCCCTTTTCTACTAAGAGAGTGGGCATTATAAATATCTAGAGATGGGCATTGGCCATTAATATTATTATCAGTTGACCACTGCTGTTGAGTGCATTGATTGACCAGTCATTATAGATTAATTCATTTTTTGTGGGGTGTTTTTTTTAGGATAAGTGGGTTTTGGAGCATGATGATGTCGTTCTTGGACAGAGCATTGGTCGGGTAAGCCCGGATATCTTCTTTGTTATATAAAAGGGTAAATCAGTAAAGATTAAAAATCACTGGTCAAACCGTTTTTTAAATTTTATTAATGATGTTGCTTCTTGTAATGTCTTGGATGTTATTAGGGCAACTTTGGTGAGGTGTTCAGTGGCCGCCTGCGTTCAGACAACACGCCGGTTGCTGTGAAAGCCTGCAGAGAGAATCTACCCGCTGAACACAAGAACAAGTTCCTAATGGAGGCCAGGTTTGTATTAACACGCATACTGTGTATACTCAAACAAACACTCTCGTTTAACTAAATGTATTTCTTTTCATCCCAGGATCCTAAAACAGTACGACCATCCAAACATAGTGAAGCTAATCGGTGTCTGCACACAAAAACAGCCAATATATATCATTATGGAGCTAGTCCAAGGTACTTCTAAACTTGTATTCAAATAATTTAAAGGAACAGTGCACCCAAAGATTCCCTCATGTTGTTTCGGTATGACTACCTTTCTTTCATAAAACACAAAAGGAGATGCTTAGCAGTGTAACAGTGTAAGTAAACCATGATTTATATTGTTAAGCTCAAAAAATTACAAAAATAACAATAAACCTAGTACACAAGTCCTCTTAATCTACATGATTGATTTTTTTAAAGAACAAACCATGAGGTATTATTAAATGACTGTATTTGCTTATTCATAATTATTGCATATATATTTTGTTCAATGATGACCTATTACATTAAAATGTTCAAGCCACAAACAAGTCTCTTGATGGCGTATTCTCCTGACAGGAGGGGACTTTCTAACCTTTTTGCGCACAGAGGGACACAACTTGAAGCCCAAGATGTTGATCAGAATGGCGGAAAATGTTGCGTCTGGCATGGCGTACCTGGAAAGCAAGAAGTGCATTCATCGGTGAGAGTTTGGGAAAAAAAAGTGAAATAAAAAGACAATGAAATATAGTGATATATTTACGCTGATACGCAAAAAAAAACTATAGTAGATCCATAAAGCACTAGCAGACCCCATAAAGAGCTCACAGCTGGTTTTTATTGAATCGAATAAGTAGACTCTAGGTATTTCTATATTATGGTTAAGTCATTTTACCAGCGGTTTGCAAGCAATGCCCAATGGGGAGATTTTGGGATAATGAGACTTAGAGGAAATCTGATAGTGGCTGTTACCCTCATGCTGTGTCAACCGGTTCAGTGTTTCTCGAGAGGATTAAGTTTTAATAGAGCGAGAGCATTCTATGTTTCTCCTTCTATCATTCTTATACTTTTTTTTTTAGTTTGCTCTGGTTGTTTTTATATATATTCATCCCCCTCAGGCTTTCTCTCTCTCTACACACTATGCTTTGATTTATTTCAGAGCAACATAAAATAATTGTTTCTAATTTTACTGTCTGTCTCTCTCTTTCTAGAGATCTGGCTGCCCGTAACTGTCTTGTGGGAGAGGAGAGCACGGTGAAGATCAGTGATTTTGGAATGTCTCGTGAAGAGCAGGATGGTGTTTACTCTGCTACAGGAGGAATGAAGCAGATCCCAGTCAAGTGGACGGCACCAGAGGCCCTCAATTACGGTACCAACTATCACTTAAAAGAGCTTTAGTTTTGTTTTTTACATTTTCAACTTTCTTTAGTTTGTAATGTTGCTTTCTGAAAAAGCCACTCCAAAAGGCAGTTATTTCGTATATATGTGCACACTGAAACGCCTCCATTGTAGTCTCGAGTTTTCTTTTTTTATACACAATATTCCTCATTTAAATAATTCCAGCCCAAGGCATATGCAGAAAAAAATAAAAGGGTGGGCAAGGCCTGGTTGAGTAGCGTTTGTAGACAAGTCATCCTTATTTAAAAAGTGCTTTATACAGTACAGATTGTTTCAAAGCAGCTTTTACAGTAACAGGAAAATTATGCATTTGTTCAGCTGAAGTCAGTTCAGTGTTGATTCAGTTCCGTTGTAAATATTACCAATTATTAAATTCGTTAATTAATCTATAAGCTGTGCAAAAAACGTGATCATCTAGCTCAGTTCAGTTCTCATCCAATAGTGGCAGTGCAGTCAAATCAATAATATTATTGAATATTAAGTGTCCCTTACTAAGCAATCCAGAGGCAACAGTGGCAAGGAACCTAAAACTGAAGCTAAGCAGGGCTGAGCCTGGCCAGTACCTGGATGCCAAAACCCGGTAGTTGTTAGTGGGGCCAGCAGGTGGTGCTCACCCTGTGATCTGTGTGGGTCATAACACCCCAGTATAGTGATGGGGACACTGTACTATCAAAGAGCACCATCTTTCGGATGAGACATTAAACTGAGGTCCTGACTCTCTGTGGTCGTTAAAAATCCCAGGATGTCCTTCGATAAAGAGTATGGGTGTAACCCCGGCATCCTGGCCAAATTTGCCCATCGGCCTCTGTCCATCATGGTCTCCTAATAATCCTTATATAATGATTGGCTTAATCACTCTTTCTCCTTTCCACCAATCATCTGGTGTGTGGTGAGCGTTCTGGCGTAATATGGCTGCCGTCACATGATCTAAGTGGGTGCTGCACACTGGTGGTGGTTGAGGAGATTCCCCCTTCTATGTAAAGCGCTATATAAATGTAACAAATTATTATTATTATAAATAATAATAATAATAAACACCATCCGGTGATAGCATGGGAAAAAAACCTTGGGAGAAACTAGGCTCGGTTGGGTTAAATCTCTGTGTAATGGTAAAACACGCATTTCCGAAGCAGTTGATCAATCACAACACTGGTCCACAACCAATCAGAGGTTGGTTCCAATCGCATTGCACTTCATAGAAACTGGAACTAAACATAGCGTTACTGAGAGGCTGGGAAGAGAGGTGCTGGAAAATATGTGAAAAATAATGTGTTTTTTAAATTTTCTAGCATGAAAACTTTTAGTATTCTTGTAGACCCCAAAAACTTTGTATAATAGGTCATCAAAGCACACATTGCCATTGGATTGATCTATTAAAAATAGGGTGACCACTGTCTCGTCCGTATTTCACCTCTTTTTTTAAGTGTCCCGAATTCTGTTTTGTCCCGTATTTCTTCTATTCTAAATAGGGAGAAAGGGATATTAGAGAGCGAGTTAGATGCAATGTCAAAGAAGTGTGTGTACATTTAACAAGGATCTTTAGTTTAAAGGAGTTTATAGGAGTTTTATATATATTTATAAGTTATTATGCGCAGTAAGTTGTGAAAAAAAGAACTCAATGTGGTATTGTGTGGTATCTTAATGACACACACTAGACAGCACATTATCACAAATTCAGTTTTCTTTGTGTTTGAATGGATCAATACAGAAACAGTTGTCAAAGTGGAGTATCTCATGTAAATACAGTCGGTTTTATGGCTTAAGTGAACGTAAACATGAAAACTGCATACTTGTTGTCAGTATATTAGATCCAAGCAATCAACCACTTTATTATGCGTGACTGGTCATGATTGAGGGTTTTATGTCTCAACGCTGCCCTCTGTTGTTTCATCAGGGCGCTACACCACTGAGAGTGATGTGTGGAGTTTTGGAGTACTGTTGTGGGAGACGTTCTCCAGAGGAGTGACACCATATACCATACCACAAAACATGAATAACCAACAGACCAGAGACGAGGTGGAGAGAGGTACTTGACGAACTGTACACACACCACACACATCAACCTGCGGCTGATTGCCTGTTTGCAAAGCAAGGGTAGTTCATGTCTCTTTTTGTTTTTGTTTTTAGGATATCGTATGCCGGCCCCAAATAACTGTCCGGATGAAATCTACACCCTAATGTGCCAGTGCTGGCAGTATGATCCAAGAAAACGACCCTCATTTCGCAAACTAAAGGCAGATCTGTACGCTTTAAGTCGGTAACGCACACACACACACATCCAAGTGCAGTTATTTTATGAGGCCAAAGCAAAGAATTTATTTGTTAAATTTGTGTATCACAGTTGAAAAAAAAATGCTTATACAGTAAAGTGCACCACACCAGTGCATTACTATTACTAAGAAAATATTGTAATTAAAAATATTTGATTTTATATTATATTCAATTTGGTGTAATGTGGTGTTCCAAAATGTTTTGTTGGTGACATCCTGATGTTTAAATAACAAATAAATTATTTTTTGACTGATCATATACATCTGTACATTCACTGTTTATTGTATGAAAATACTTTAAATAAATGTATAATTATTAATTAAAATTTCTGTACATTTTTAAAAAAATATTTAAAAAATAATACTTTTATTCAGCAACAACACATTGAAATTGATCAGAACTTACAGTAAAGTCAGTTATAATCTTACAAAATATTTCTATTTTAAATCAATTCAACCAGTTTTTAACATTGATAATAATAAGAAATATTTATTGAGTAGAAAATCTGCACATTATAATTAGAATAATTTATGAAGGATCATGTGACACTGAAGACTGGAGTAATGATGCTGAAAATTCACCTTTGACATCACAGGAATACATTACATTTTAAAATGTTATATTATAGAAAACAGTTCATTAAAATTGTAATAATAATTTCACAATATTACTGTTTTTACTTTATTTTTGATTAAGCAGAAGACCTGGACCCACTTTATATTAGATGGCCTTAACGGTGTACTAACATTATAATTAATAATTTGATACAATTCCCCTTGTTGTGTACATACATGTTTTTACTTTGTACTTACATTTTTAAAAATACCTGCATGTAATTACGTCTGTAATTAATTTCTGTAGTTACATTTGTAATTACACAGTTGGCACTTCCCTTACACCTAACCCTACCCTTAAACTGACCCACACCAGCACACCTGTCCCTAACTCTACCCGTATCCACCTCAATATCAGCAAAAGTGCTTTGCAATACAATTTGAACAGACTAAGTACATTGTACTTATTTTTTAATGTAAGTACATAGTACTTAAGGTCACCTAATATAAAGTGGGGCCATAGACCTTTTTTTCCAAACTAAAAAACCTTACCAACCCCAAACAATTGAACGGTATATGCTAACATTATCTCACTCCAACAAAAATTATTTTGCTGTTGGCATGAACAGGTCTTAAATCCTCCATGCGTTTTTTTCTGACAACCTTGCAGTGCGCAGTTCCATCCTTAAACATTGGACAGTTTCCATAAAGCATAATGTTCCTCCTAAATATTTATGCAGTGCAGAACTCACAGACACACAGGTGTGAATAGGCGTGTCTATCTATTCATGTGTCTTATCTGCCTCGGGGACTAGGGAGACAAATGAGAAGATATGATATATGACAGGTGACTCACAGCCAAACCTGCACAAGGGTTTAACACTTTGCATAACTGAATCGCGTGATTTATAGACTATCATGTGACACTTTTTTTTCCCCATTTTCATCCATTTGGCTTGAAAAACTGGTTGCGATTATTGGGACAAATCATAGATAATCCACGTATTGGAAAGTTAAGAAAATATTTCAGTGCACTGTCAAACTGATCATTTAAACGCAATAAAAGCATTATTGTGTTCACATGTTATGCACATTTCATGTTCTAAAAATTAGTCACACTTTAGTTTAGGACCCAGTTCTCACTATTAACTAACTATTATCTATGACTTTTGCCTCAATAAACTCCTAATGTCCTGCTTAATAATAATTATGTACAAATAGTAGGGTAGTTGTTAAGTTTAGGTATTGGGATTAAGGGATGTAGAATATGGTCATGCGGAATAAGGCATTAATATGTGCTTTATATGTACTAATAAACAGCCAATATACTAGTCATATGGATGCTAATAAGCAACTAGTTCATAATGACAGGTGGACCCTAAACTAGGGGTTAAAAGGTGTAACTGAAAAATGAATAAAAGGGGAAAAAACTTTTTTTTCTGAAACTTCACTGTGCAGACTGCACAAGTGCAACACACTTAAACCAGACTATAACACAATATAAAAACATGCATTTGTTTAAAAGATAGCACAAGCACACGTTTCACAAAAAGAAGTTTATTAGGTTTGTACGGTCTTCGTTTGGGAATTACACTCAGGGTCTTTGGGTCTCCAAAGACCCCAGGCAACCAAATGTAATTTTGTAGCAAAACAATAGATTTAAAAAAAAAAAAAAATTTTTAAACTACTTTATTTTTCCTCTGTTTATTAATGTTTTTACTCAACAGCTGTGCAGTTTTTGGAGTATTTATAATAATTTTTAAATTTATTTAAATAAATTATATATTTGTTTTTATCGATTTTCACACAAATGTCAAATTTGTGTCTTTTTTTATTTGTAAAATTCACTTTATAAAAGACCCAAATTTCTTACTTTCATTCGTGGAGTTAACATGGATAATTTGACATTTAGATTTTTGCCCATCTTTTGAAAAATACAGTAAAAAAAACAAAACAAAAAACTTTTATCAGTAAATGACTGCAGAGCGCCACTGTTTGCTGCTATTTGACTGACGGAAAGAACTCTTTTCACAAGTATTTTTCAGTTGGATTCATATCTAAATGCTATGAAATCACAATTATAACAATTGAAATAATTTTTTGTCAAAGTTTAGCATTTTTCTGTACTTTGATTTGATTGAACGTTACATTGATTAGAATCAAACCTGAGTCTTTAGAGTTAATCATTTATTTCAAACATTTCTTATAATTCTACAAATTTAATCTACAGTTGAGTTACTAACTGTACAGTTATATTACATATAGAGTAAAAAATACACAACATGAACATCAAAATGCAATGAAATGAACAGCAATAACAAGCAATAACAAATGTATTCTGTGTGTGTGAGCGTTATCGTTTTGCATTGGGGATGTTTTATGCATTGTTGGAACTGTGCCACTTCATTTCTGTATGCTTGTTCTGTGTTGTTTCTGTTTTTGAGGATGAATTTTGTCCATTTTCCAAGCTGGGTCTCTGACCTTGAGTGTGACTTTTTTTTTGTCACACAAACATAAAAACCGATATCAATCCAATAAATAGTTTTTATTTGTAGATCTAGAGAGTGTTGAAAACAGTACACAGTCTCATGCCATTTGGACAAAGGGAACTTTTTTATTTTTTATTTGAGCCAACGTCCTTTAGAGTCAGAAAAGACCCAGAAGAACTTAGAAGAAAGTCCATAGTTCATCACCTTAACACCATTTGATTAAATGGCAATGCAAAAACTACTCTGAAGATTCAATATACTCTAAAAGAATGGGGTCAAATATGTACAAACATAACCATTGGGTTAAATTATTTAAATATATTTTTAACCCAATAGTAGGGTTTTTTCATATTTGACCCAAATGTGGGTTAATACAACCGAGAATTTTTTTTTTTTTTTTTTTTGAGTGAAGAAAAGATCTTGAATTGTGTGACTGAAGATTCCACTGATATTCTATCTATGGCAATGATGTTCATAAGTTTGGATTAAACATCTAAATGCTTTTGGGGTTGAACAATTACAAAAAGGTGTGGACATCTAAACCCATGCTGGGCACAGGTGTAGGACAAAAGAGATAACAACAAATAGAAAAGAAAAAATAACATTTGAGTTACAGCTCCTTACGAGCTCCCTATTTTTTGATTTTTGGGACCAGTGTATTGTATGGACTTAAAATATTTGCAAATATGCATCATACCCCTACATTTTGGAGACATTGAAACTTGATGCTGGCACATATTTGAGCATCTTGAATGAAACTATTTCCACGCGCGCGACAGAATAAATGCATTCTGATCTATATCAGTTTTTGTGCCATAGAATAATCAGCCACATGATGAGAGAAATGAAGATAAAGTATATGATTTTTGAAGACCTTTTTCGTTTCTCAGAATTGCTTTGCAATGCATTGGACACAGAAACCCTAAGTTTTTTGAACGTTAAAGACGTCATCAGTGTTCTGAGAGGATGACATTGATGGTCCTGATGTGTAAACAACATGCCAATGTGACATGCTGAGCATCACCTGACTAATCTCGGGACACAGCTGCACATGACAGCAAATACCGTTTGAAAGGCCCGAAGGTATTCCTGCATATAGAGCACCTGCCTCCTCAAAACACTCACTGGTTGGTCCTGTCAGATTGCTTGATGTTTGGCATGTGTTAGGTTTATACAACAAAGTTTCATAAGATATCACATGAGTTTCAGAACGCAGAATGGATGGTGGTTCCCAGCTAAATGCTTGACAGGAAGATCAGCCTCAGAGGGGGTTAGGACCTCATCAGCTGGTCAGGCATGTAGCAGGCCACCTTTCTTAAAAGGGAGTTTCAAAGGAAGTGCCTGTGGCAGATTCTCTGAGTGTTTTCGACAGATCTGTGGCCAAATTACACCTTTAATTGGCTGTGTTTGTCCACATGCAATTCAAAATACAGCTCAGCTCAGTAAACTGGACATATTGTCATACCAGTTCTGAACCACGACAGAGATCCGTTTGCAAGAGAACATTTGAATTTTTAAGCTCTGCAAGTGGTTTTGCTACATATAAAGGGTTAATTCTACTTGGATATTAGCATTTGTGTTCAATAGAGATTTATTCTTGAAATGTATTCAAACTGCACTGCCAAGAGCATAACATCTAAAGAGAGCCAGGTGGCTTTTTTGGTTTAATTGTGAAAAAAAAGGACTGAATTCTATGGTTTTATGTATCAGGACATAATAAAAAAATATATGTTACCTGGCAGGTCTTAAAATTAGGTAAATACAACCTCAGATGAACAATACATGACATTTTACACCGTGTCATGGTTTATTTAACCAAAACTAAGCCAAAATGAAAAAAGCCATGGGTGACAAACTAAGTAGCTTTTATGCTTCCATTGAAATTAAGAGTGTAAGTAGCAGTCCGGCGCTGCTAATCAAATGTCTTTGGTTAACTGATCATCAGAAAGTGTGATCACCTCTATAAAAGCAGAAGTTTTGTCAGTTTGCTGGTCTAGAGCTTTCAAATGCGTGTTAACACAATGCCAAGGAGGAAAGACATCGGCGATGATCTTAGAGAAACAATTATTGCTGCCATCAATCTGAGGGGGGTAATATGGCCATTTCCAACCAAGTCCATCATTCTACTAGCCTGACAAGCCAGACCCACATCAAGATGTTTGGTCTGGAAACTCACCATAGACGGGGCTCAATCCGAGGGGCGGGATAAACGGTTGTCTTTCAGACTCCCTCTGCACGTGATAGGATAGCGCTACACCAACCTGAGCAACGAAGGTGAAACGGAGCTCATTGATAGATTAAACATTCGCCGTATCCGGTCAGCAAAACTCCGAACACATCTTCCCTTCTTAAGAATGACTTCAGTGCCGTTCTTTGTTCTTTTCTCAGAGAAAAGCTTAACTCCAAGTCTTCCAGAGTCGTGGTCAAAGCTGATTCGAAAGACCGCCGTTCGCCAGTTTCTGTGTTTACTAGAAGCACGCAAACGCAACTCGGCCATCGTCATTATGGCCCCGCCCACCGACTCTATACACGATGGGATTGGCCCGGCAAGAGTTAGGGGATTACAGCTCAGAAGGGTATTGAGAGTTGCTAGACGACACTCGCGGGCAGATTAGATTTGCTGCCGCTAGGGTGCGTCTAGAATTTCTAGGCTATCATTCTACAGTAAAGAAGATTATTCATAGTGTGTAAAATATTTAAGACAGTTGCCTTCCCAGTAGTGGACGTCCCACCAAATTCACCTTAAAGTCAGACCATGCAATGCTGAAATCACAAAACACCTCACTAAGAACTAGACTTCACACTCTAGAGGCCTCGGTTAAAGTTCATGAATTAGAAGACGAGACAAGTATGGCATGTTTGAAAGTCTTAATCTAAACACACAAACACCTCATACCCAGCTGTCCACCACACTGATGGAGGGATGATGATGTTTGGCTTGTTTTGCAGCCACAAGAGCTGCTGGCATCTTGCAGTCATTGAGTCGACCATGAACTCACCTATATACCAAAGTATTAGTCAGATGTGAGCTAGACAGCTAAAGCTTGGGCAAAGTTAGGTCATGTAACAGGACAATGATCCCAAGCACACCAGCAAATTTACAACAGAACGGCTAAAAAAGATTAGAATCAATGTGTTGCACTGGTATAGTCCAGACCTAAACCCGACTGAAATGTAGTGTCGGAACCTTAAGAGAGCTGTGCATGAACAAATACCTGCAAACCTCAGTGAACTGAAGGAACGCTGTAAAGAAAAGCGACCCGAAATTCCTCCAGAACATACCTGTCAACTTAAGTATCTCGTTTTGGCCGGGAAAGTCCCGTATTTGACCCATCTTTCCTGCCTTCCTCCCGTATTCGTATTTTCCCGTAAATCTCCCGTATTTTAACCTGCGTTATTAAAAAATAATAATACCGGAGTAAAAAAAACAAAAACATTTCCAATCTGAGCTCTGTAACTAGCCTTGCAATAACTGCCATCTGCAGTAGCCTACAGTACTGTAGTGGCCATTGTCGCGAGGTAAGTGTGTGAGGTCAGATGACGAGTCACAACGCGGGAAAAAACAAACCAGAGACGGATGATGGACGTAACTAACGAAAGAGATGGAAGGCACTTCTGGCAAAAACCCCAAACCCTCGTGTAAATACCTTGATCAATGGGACAGCGAATTTAATTTTCTGAAGAGGAGCAGGTGGGGGCGAGTCATGCGTTTTGTAAGTTTTGTAACTGCGACTTCAACATGTGCAACAGCGGGAAATCTTTTAAAGTGACAGTAATCACTTACAATGACAATGTAAAGAACAAAAGTAATTGCTCACTAAATATGCTCTGCTCTTGACTAAATAACTTCAGTACCTTTAATAAGGATTAATCTATATATAATTCATAACTTATGCAGTGCAAACTGATAACAATTTATGTATATTTCCTACTTGTTAAGTTGTTATACAGGTAGGAAGAGAACAGGTACAAATAAAATGTATTATTATTATTATTATTATTATTATTATGGGTTTATGTGAGGATTTATTAGCCTGACAAGCCAGACCCACATCAAGATGTTTGGTCTGGAAACTCACCATAGACAGGGCTAAATCCGAGGGGCGGGATAAATGGCTGTCTTTCAAACTCCCTCTGCACGCGATAGGATAGCGTTACCACCAACCATTAAACTGCCAACTGATTAAGCATTCGCCGTATCCGGTCGGCTAAACTACGAACACATCTTCCCTTTTTAAGAATGACTTCAGTGCCGTTCTTTGTTCTTTTCTCAGAGAAAAGCTTAACTCCAAGTCTTCCAGAGTCGCGGTCAAAGCTGATTCGAAAGACCGCCACCGTTCGCCAGTTTCTGTGTTTACTAGAAGCACGCAAACGCAACTCGGCCATCGTCATTATGGCCCCGCCCGCCGACTCTATACATGATGTGATTGAGCCGTCCAGATTTTGAGGAACACAGCTCAGAAGGGTATTGAGAGTTCCTAGATGACACTTGCGGGCAAATTAAATTTGCTGCTGCTAGGGTGCGTCTAGATTTCTAGGCTAAGGATTTATGTGAGGCCCCTCGAAGTCTGCTGACTTGACAGTTGTCCAAAAGACGATCATCGACACCTTGCACAAGCAGGGCAAGACACAAAAGGTAATTTCAAAAGAGGCTGGCTGTTCTCAGAGCTCTGTGTCCAATCACATTAATAGAGAGGTGAAGGGAAGGAAAAGAGGTAGAAGAAAAAAAGTGTACACGCAATTGGGATACCCACACGCTGAAGAGGATTGTGAAACAAAACCCATTCAAAAATGTGGGGGAGATTCACAAAGAGTGGACTGCAGCTGGAGTCAGTACTTCAAGAACCACTGCGCACAAGACATGGCGTATACAAGACATGGGTTTCAGCTGTCGCATTCCTTGTGTCAAGCCTCTCTTGAACAACAGACAGCGTTAGAAGCATGTCACCTGGGCTAAAGACAAAAAGGACTGGACTGCTGCGTCTGGACTGCTGAGTGATCCAAAGTTATGTTCTCTGATGAAGACAAATTTTGCATTTTCTTTTGGAAATCAGGGTCCCAGAGTCTGGAGGAAGAGAGGAGAGGCACACAATCCATGTTGCTTGAGGTCCAGTGTAAAGTTTCCACAGTCAGTGATGGTTTAGGGTGTCATGTCATCTGCTGGTGTTGGTCCACTGGGTTTTCTGAGGTTTTCTAAGGTCAACACAGCCGTATAACAGAAAGTTTTTAAGCACTTCATGCCTCCTGCTGCTGACCAACTTTATGGAGATGCAGATTTTATTTTCCAAAAGGACTTGGCACCTGCAAACACTGCCAAAGCAACCAGTTCCTGGTTTAAGGACCATGGTATCCCAGTTGGCCAGTAAACTCACCTGACGTTAACCTATAGAAAATCTATGGAGTATTGTGAAGAGGAAGATGTGATATGCTGGACCCAACAATGCAGAAGAGCTAAAGGCCACTATCAGAGCAACCTGGACTCTCATAACAGCTGAGCAGTGCCACAGACCAACTTCATGCCACGCCACATTGCTGCAGTAATTCAGGCAAAAGGAGCCTCAACTAAGTATTGAGTGCTGTACATGCTCATACTTTGTTCATACTTTTCAGTTAGACAAGATTTCTAAAAATCTTTACATTTTAAATGTTAAATAAATGGAAATAAAATTCTTTCCTTAGATTTTCCTTAGTTGTCAGTTATAATCATCAAAATTAATATTTTAAATAATAATATAATATTAAATAATATTATTTATATAAAATTAATATTTTAAATAATTTAATAAATCAATATTTGAAATGTATCAGTCTGTGTGTAATGAATGATACAAATTTCACTTTTTGATCGGAATTAGTGAAATAAATAAACGTTTTGATGACATTCTAATTATATGACCAGCACCTGTATATGTCGGTAGCATCACATGCCTAGGCACGTGGCACATTACATAATACTGCTCACTGTCACTATCAGCCTGACTATAAGTCATTGTCTTTGTCATGGTATGGTTGCTCAGTTTGAGTGAGATAAATGACTAGCTGAAATTCATCCACACAAGCTCAACAGTTTGGACTCTCTCAAGTTGAGATCTTCAAGATCTGATCCTAATCAAAGCATGTCTATTTCCGCCAAGCCTCTCTTCCTAGTTAGTGGCTGTGTTTTTGACAAATAGACCTCACTCTGCTTGTCATTGAAATGACTTATAATGCTATATTAATAGTTTTTTTATGATGCTTTTATTCCCTTCCCTTTAGTGATTGATTCCTTTTATCTGAGAAACTGTGTGTGTATATATATATATCGCTTTAATTGACAAATCGATTAATCACGATTAAAAGTTTGTGTCTATATACATGTTTGTACGGATGCCTGCCAGCTCGCCTACATCATAGAACTTACAGTTCCCTACGAGGACACCATTGAAGAAGTGTATGAGCGTAAGCAGCTAAGGCAGAGGACAGAGACTGGGAGATAAGTGTGTGCCAAGTGGAGGGGAGGTGTAGGCCCTTTGTAGCCAGCACAACAGCGAAGCTCTTTAGGGAGGTCGGAGTCAGGGGACAGTGTTACAATTCCGATTTTTCTCTCTCATGTGGCACAGATCGGATATGACGTGAACGTGTAAGCAGGAAAAAAACGCATGGATTCCGATATCCTCAGATCGGATTCAGGCCTCACTCATATGTAATGATAAATCTAATTTGAATCGGATGCGTGCATTTGCGTCTGCCATCTAAGCGGTCAGATCGGATATTCCCTAGTAAATGCGAGTCGTATGTCATTGAAAAAGGGACGGAAGAGAACGACGTCAACTCAGGTGGACACGAACTGCAATGGAGGGCTCACCTATATATATATATATATATATATATATATATATATATATATATATATATATATAGTAACTAGTAAAGTAACGTGTTCATTTTTTTAAACAAGTAATGCAATTAGGAGTTAGTGCAAAGGTACTGTGTGCACCGAGTAAACATGATGGTAATTGTAGTTCTAGACTAGATGTGAGCACTTACTACACAATCAGTGTTCTTCAAAATTAATAAAAACAAAAAAGCAAACTCGATATTAAAAGATTTGTTTGAGCTGCACCCTCTGTACCAGTGTGATATTGCATTTCCTTCAGCCTGAGGTTTATTCATTTCACTGTAAGTGTAAAAAAGGGCTTTACATAAGCACAAAACAAACTACTTTTTGGTTATTATAAAACAAACAAGCCCAGGCCAGGTGAGAAATGCAAAAGTAACATAACACATTGTTAAAAGTAACAAAGTAACAATTCCTTTTTAGGGTGTAATGCAATATTGTAATATAGTACTTTTAAAAGTAACTTTCTCACACACTGCACTCTAAAACATGCTGGGTTAAAAACAACCCAAGTTGGGCTGAAAATGAGCAAAACCCAGCGACTGGGTTGATTTAAGCAAGCATTTTGTTAAAACAATCCAATTGCTGGGTTTGTCCATTTCCAACCCAACCTGGGTTGTTTTTAACCCAGTATTTTTTAGAGTGTTAATGTGTTATGAAATGATAATGTACACTTTTAGACTTTTAAATAAATTACATTTTAAATTAATTGACCACAATATTAAAACGTTAACATATTTGGACAAATATTTAGTGGCATGATCACTGAACTAAAAATGAAGAAAACATCTTTATGTAGATTCAGCTGTACATTAGTGAAGAGATTGACAGTGATTCATGTGATATCCTTTTGTCATCAGTGATGGAATGTCCTATAGTGAAAGATTGTAAAGCCCAGGCATGTTCATGTGATTCCTGTTATCCTTGGAATGCTGCCCTGATAACCATCTGAGGGTCACATTGTCACATGTTCTCTACCATGTTTTTTTGTTTTTTGTGTGAAACACTTCCAGAATGCTACAATTGTCACATGCTCTCCAGCCAAGTGTATAGATATGCGGACACACCCATTTTTGTTTTCCAGACGCGAGCCTGACTTTGGGATGAGACAAATTAATATGCTGCAAGGGAAAAGTTTGGACACACTTGATTGATTTACAGTATGTCTGTTGATCTAAATGTGTCTGACTCACTACTTACTTTCTATAATTTCACTGCTGTTATTTCAGTTTTTTCTTTTTTTTTCCCCTTAAGTATTGTACATTTTCTAGTTGAATGGATGATGTAATAGACCATTTTTATATAACAGTTTTTAAATCCCAGAAGAAGAAGAATAAGGAGAAAAAAGCATAGTTTTTTTATTTTATTGAAAAGGTTTAATTAGATTGAATACAGCTTTTGAAGGCATTCTGGGAAAGAGATTGTTTATATATTTTAAGATCATTTAAAATATGTAATAATACATACAATTTAAATCTGAACTTAATGCTGCAAAAAGCAAGGGGGAGAGGGATGGGTGGAATCACCAAGTATTGTGCTTTCAGAACATTCAGAAAATATGTCTGTCCCGTCCCAAAACAATGTGCTTTAAGCTGTATTTGAAATGTATTCATATAATTCAATATATAAAACGAAAGCTATACTGCAGATAGTGTTGATAAAAAGCAAAACCGCAGAATTAGCACAATATGCAAATATTTATGTAAATTATGCCTCAGCTAAGCAATAGATATACATTATATTAAGATGGTTAAAATGTTAAATGTTCACTGGTTTAGTTATTTCCATTAATGTGAACAACACATGTGATCTGACTTACAGTTTTGTTGCATATTGAATTAAACATGAAGCGGTATGGTTTAAACCTGTTCCCAGACTAAAATGCATGTTTGAGCCATTTTAACTGAAAGCAACTTGCACTGATATGTCCTAGAATATATAAAAAGGTAAATCATGGTTTAAAGTTCTTGTGGAAGTTGATTACTTTGTACTGAGGACATGATAAAACATGTATATAGATCAATAAAAAGGTGTGTAAAATACAAAATAGTATTATTTTATTACAAACCCAATTCCAAAAAAGTTGGGACATTGTACAAATTGTGAATAAAAAAAGAATGCAATAATTTACAAATCTCATAAATTTATTTTTTATTCACAATAGAAGATAACATATCAGATGTTGAAAGTGTCATATTTGGCATGACAAAATGGCTCATTTTGGAGCTATATCTTCCCAAAAAAACGGGACAGGCAGCAATAAGAGGCCGGACAAGTTGAATGTACATATAAGGAACAGCTTGAGGACCAATTTGCAACTTATTAGGTCAATTGGCAACATGATTGGGTATAAAAAGAGCCTCTCAGAGTGGCAGTGTCTCTCAGAAGTCAAGATGGCCAGGATCACTAATTCCCCCAATGCTGCGGCGAAAAATAATTCCGCAATTCAAAGAATAATTGCAAAGAGTTTGAAGTGATCATCATCTACAGTACATAATATCATCCAAAGATTCAGAGAATCTGGAACAATCTGTGCGCGTAAGGGTCAAGGCCGGAAAACTATACTGGATGCCTGTGATCTTCTGGCCCTTAGACGGCACTGCATCACATACAGGAATGCTACTGTAATTGAAATCACAACATAGGCTCAGGAATAGATCCAGAAAACATTGTCGTTGAACACAATCCACCGTGCCATTCGCCGTTGCCGGCTAAAACGCTATAGGCTTTATAGCGCAGGCATTTTCTCTGGGCCAAGGCTTATTTAAATTGACTATGGAAAAGTGGAAAACTGTTCTGTGGGCATACGAATCGAAATTTGAAATTCTTTGGAAAACTGGGATGACATCTCATCCAGACTAAAGAGGACAACCCAAGTTGTTATCAGCGCTCAGTTCAGAAGCCTACATCTCTGAAGGTATGGGGTTGCATGAGTTTGTGTGGCATGGGCAGCTTACATATCTGGAAAGGCAGAATCCATGCTGAAAGGTATATCCAAGTTCTAGAACAACATATGCTCTCATCCAGACGTCGTCTCTTTCAGGGAAGACCTTGCATTTTCCAACATGACAATGCCAGACCACATACTGCATCATTACAACATCATGGCTGCATAGGAGGAGGATCCGGGTACTGAAATGGCCAGACTGCAGTCCAGATCTTTCACCCATAGAAAACATTTGGCGCATCATAAAGAGGACGATGCGACAAAGAAGACCTAAGACAGTTGAGAAACTAGAAGCCTGTATTAAGAATGGGAGAACATTCCTATTCCTAAACTTGAGCAACTTGTCTCCTCAGTCCCCAGACGTTTGCAGACTGTAGAAGAGGGGATGCCGTACAGTGGTAAACATGGTTGTGTCCCAACTTTTTGACATGTGTTGATGCCTTGAAATCATTTAAAATCAACGTATTTCCCCCTTAAAATTTTTACATTTTCTCAGTTTAAACATTTGATATGTCGTCTATGTTATATTCTGAATAAAATATTGAAATTTGAAACTTTTTATTCACAATTTGTAGTGTCCCAAATTTTTTTAAATCGGGTTTGTAAGTGAAGGTTAAGACCCAAATTATAATTTAAGCCATTTCTGTGACTCATTTTATAGAAAATATAAGTAAATTATAGAGACAAAAAAAGTCAATTTAAAACAGGAATGACCCATATATGCTCCGATACCACATAGCGTGTGAACGGTGTTTTTGAACAAAGAAACACTGACAACGGAGAACACAACGTAGGTAGGCTATGCACAAGTTTTTCGAGCGAAAACATTTTTTCAGGCATCGTAAAAGTTAAGCAGATATCGATAGCAAAGTAAAACTAAGAACAGAAACATTAATGTCGTAGAGAGAGAGAAAAAAGAGAGCAAGAGCGCACTAAAGAACAAACTTTTATTGCATGTTTTTGATTGCTAATTGCTCACTCTGCACACATGCATCATTTAGATTTAAATGTAAAGTGTTAAGCCCTTTATGTATCACAAATAGTTCCCTATACATTAGTGTCATGACAAATCGGGTCCTCCCTCGATATCAGGTCTCCATCAACTATTAGTTAATGATTATATACACAAACAATATTAGTAATTTAAAATATAGCTTAGTATACTGGTGCATAATAAATAGTTTATTTCACCTGATAAACTGTTAGTAATAAATGAATAATAATAGCCTATTAAGTGAATAAATTAATATCATACTTTCTTTATATAACGGAAATATTTAGACATTTAGCTAGCATTAAAGATGATTGTAAATAATCAGGCTAATGGGTATCGGTATGCTATAGTACACAATTTATTAATACAGACATTAATAAGTAGCTCAAACAGCAATACATGGTTTTGTAGGAATTGTAAACAAGCACTTGAGAGTGCCTATTAAAGGTAATTTGAGCCAATGGGACTCGATTACTCATCACACCGGCACAGTCATAACATGTAATTTAACATTGACTGTAATTGCATGTCTCCTTGCACTTTCAGAATTATGTCTAAATGCGGGTAACCGATAATCGATCATGTCTTAAGTGAATGGAAACAGTTGAGAATGGAAAAAAAGCAAACGTGTGTGCAACAATATGTTGGATATGTGCAGCTCTTAAAGTGACAGCAGCTTAATAACCCTATACTACCTTCTTTGTCCCTCAAGTTCATAACAACAAAAGACAGAATAACTTTTGTAACTTTGATAAGGATTCATCTATATTTAATAGCCTACTATGCTGTTTTACATTTGATTATTTAATTTCTGTACCTGAAAATTAGAGTCGAGCAGATACATGTGCTCCAGTTATGTAACAAAGCAGTTCAGCTACTACAGAAAAAAGATTGTATCTGGTATGTACCCAACAGACAACAATGTCAATCATTGAGATATTGGCTATTTAGATGTGTCTTATGACTTAACATTCAACTAATGAGTTGAATGCCTGCAAAAGAAGCTTGATAATAACTATTAAACTGGCTCACCTCGGTATCTCTTTAAGATAAAAATAACAACAATTGCATAACAACTCAATGTATGCAACATAAATTCAACATTTTAGGGTAAAATGCATATTGCATATAAAGCAAAAATTTAAGCTCATAATTACTGCATGTATAATCATTATACAAGAACTGAACAAAGATCTTACACTCACACTGCTTGGAAGTTCAAGTCAACTACTCGTGTATAGTTTTACTTACAGTCAAATAATCAGGAACCGAACAGATGATTCTTTGCATGAGCTGGAAGCAGATTTGATTTATTCAGATACTCAAAAGAAGTGCCGTTTTTGCCCTGTAGACCAAGAGAGACAAAGCAGAATAAAATGCTGCACTTAAAGTTTCCTACTCTTACTCATTAACATGTTTGCCCTGATTTTCTTGATTTTGACTGTTTGACTGCACATCAATCTAAATCAGTTAGATTATATAAAAACCTTCTAAAAGTCAAAAACTGGAAGAGGTGGTAAAAAAGCAGCATTGCACAGAAAATAATCTCACCTGAAGGTGAATTGCACTTGTCCAAGTGTAATTATAATTATGTCTGGTAATACTAGTATGACCTCTTAAAAAAAAAGAAAAGTCAAAGACATTCAAGATATTCATCAGTCTTGTCAGGTGAGTGTCACAGCCACCCTGATTTCCTTTCCAGAAGATAGACCTGAAACAGGTGAGAAGCGACACACCTCCACCTTACCAGCTATAAGTACCGCTGCACCGACTCAGAAATCACAAGAGAGCTTTACCCTGAAGATCATCTCTTAACTTCACCATGGGGAACTTCGTTGACTGCTGCCGAGGCTTCTGGTGCCGGACCAAAAACCCTGACGTCCGGATCAGCCTGCCTGCAGTCTGCTTCGTGTGGCAGATCGCCATGATCATCCTGTTCGGAGTGTTTGTGCGTTACGATGAAGAATCGGACGCGCACTGGTCTGAGCACAAACATAAGAAGAACATCACGAGCGACATCGAGAACGACTTCTACTACAGATACCCAAGTGAGTATTCATGTTCTGCAGGGTTTGATACTAATAAGGCAGTGTAAAATAATCTGTTTTTGTGCTTCCATTAGGTTATGGAGGTTCTATTTTTTATCCGTTAACAATCTCCATCACTTTCCTCAGGTTTCCAGGACGTACATGTGATGATCTTTGTAGGGTTTGGCTTTCTCATGACCTTCCTGAAGCGCTACAGCTTTGGCGGGGTCGGGTTCAACTTTCTCATCGCCGCCTTTGGTCTGCAGTGGGCTCTGCTCATGCAGGGCTGGTTCCACGCTCTGGACCCGACTGACGGCACAATCAAGATTGGAGTTGAGAAGTACGTTTTGCACCTTGCATTCTTTGTATAACTTCTTTTAACTCATTTATTTAAGGCCCTTGGTTACTCTTGCACATGTGCCATATAATGGCATCAGGTGGCTGTTTAAATCAGCACATTGCAAATGTGACTTTTTTTAACAATGCATCAGCTGATATAAAAACATTTCCCATCTTGCACCACCAGTATCATCAATGCCGACTTCTGTGTGGCGGGATGTCTCATTGCATATGGAGCTCTGCTGGGAAAAGTCAGTCCGGTGCAACTGATGGTCTTGACACTTTTCGGCGTCACGCTGTTTGCGGTTGAGGAATACATCATTCTTTATGTTCTTCATGTGAGTAGATGTGTTATTTGAATATTATTTATTTACTATTATAGTTATTATTATTATACCTTTTTTGCTAAATTGTTAATTCATTTTGTTATCAGGGTAATTATTGTTAACTTAAAATAAAACTGAAGCCATAAAAACATTTTATTTTATTTCAGCTAGCTGCCATGGCACCATTTTTAATTTTCTTTTCAGTTTGATTTTGTGTTTAAATAACTAAAACTAAAAATGAAATAAAAACTAAAAAGAACTATATTGACATAAAAAATATACAAAATTACAAACAACAAGATTGCTAAATCTTTACTGAAATGAAAATGCAAACATAAAAAATTACTTTATTAATATAAACTAGTATGCTCTATCTGAAAATAATGTTTGTTGCTATGTTTGCTTGTAGTCTTTTTAAAAATATTTTTTTTGTTTTTTTTGTTTAAAGTTTAATTAGTTATTAATTTTAGCTTTGACAAAACAAAATTACTTTCTAATCTAATATGTATCTTTTATTTTAGCTTTATTTCTGAAAGAGATAGTTCACCCAAAAATTAAACTTCTGCCAAATGTACTCACTCTCAAGTTCCAAACCTATATGAGTTTCTTTCTTTTGCTGAAAAACAAAAGAAGATCATTTGAAGAATGTCGATAGCCAAATAGTTGATGGGCCTCATTGACTTCCATATATGGAAAAATGGAAGTCAGTGGGTTCCATCAACTGCCTGGTTAACAACATTCTTCAAACTATCTTCTTAGAGATGTATACAGGTTTAAGGGTGAGTAAATTATGACAGAATTTAAATTTTTTGGGTGAACTATAGTTTTAGTTTCTGATCATGAGAAAGACAAGAGATTTTAATAAATGATCTCTTATAGGCTCGTGACTCTGGCGGATCCATGGTCATCCACACTTTCGGAGGCTACTTTGGTCTGACAATATCATGGATTCTTTATCGACCGAAGCTAGACCAAAGCAATCGTCTGGCCGGCTCTGCCTACCACTCTGATGTCTTTGCTATGATTGGTATGTTATGAGTCCTTTTTATATGTTACATGTCCTTGATAAGATCTTACATGAGCTGCGTTTAAAAAAAATCCAGTCCATTATCTGACGATGTTTCCTCTTACAGGAACCCTCTTCCTCTGGATGTTCTGGCCCAGTTTCAACTCAGCCATCTCAGATCATGGAGACGGTCAACACCGTGCGGCCATTAACACCTACCTTGCTCTGGCTTCCTCTGTACTTACAACATATGCCATATCAAGCCTTTCTGCCAAGAAGGGAAAACTGGACATGGTAAGTTACAGCACTTTATAATATCACAATTACATCTGCAGCGGCCTATTTGTGTTTTGTAACATTGCACCTGTTTTGTGTAACTTAGGTACATATCCAGAACGCAACTCTGGCAGGGGGCGTTGCCATGGGAACAGCAGCTGAATTCATGATCACACCCTACGGTTCTCTCATCATTGGCTTCATCTGTGGGATATTGTCCACGTTCGGTTACCTGGTGCTCACTGTGAGTGTGACAGAAGAGCAGATCTGAGAGGCATTTACACTGTGAGAACAGATTAATTTATATATTATTATATTCATTTTTTCCAATGCAGCCCTTCATGGAGAAGTACCTGAAGATTCAAGACACCTGTGGCATCCACAACCTGCACGCCCTGCCAGGTCTCCTCGGAGGAGTTGTTGGTGCCATCACCGCGGCTACTGCCAGCGAGAGTGTCTATGGACGTGAAGGGTGAGTGTGAAGGTTTAGTTGTTGCAGGGCCACATGGAATCTGTGGGATTTTTTTGTGATTTCTGCGCTGAATTTTTTGAAAAATCTGCGGAATTATGCGGAATGGTTTAAAAGATCTAAGATTATTGGAACTGAAAGCATTACAAATAAAATATAAAAATTCACTACTTAACTTGGATGTAATTAAAGATGGAGAAAATATTGCTTTTTCAATTGTGTACACAAATCCTTAAATAAACATTTTCATATCATTCAACAATAGACCAAAATAAATAAATACCTACTGAAGTAAATAAATTAACTAATTTTACTAACTATAATAGCTATAAATAAGTGATTTCTGTAGACAAAATGACATTTACTTAACTCCTCCGTGGTCAATTTTATCTTAGACATTTTAAAATATCACATCAATAAGCGCGACCCCTCAACAATCACGCACATGATTGTGTACGCTTCTCAGATGACGGGCACCACAATCTGCAGAAATCTGTGGAGTTTTCTGCGGAATCCTGCGCCTGCAGCTTCTGTGTAGTATACAATTAAAATAAAACATTTTAATTATACAAAGTTAATTAGTTGTAAAAGTCAAGTCACATTTATTTATAAAGTGCTTTATATTTTTCATTCCAGGTGCACCATTTAGTGCTTAAAAAATAAAAGTGCATGCATTTTGCGGAAGAATATTGTTTTGGTTGTGCTTCGGCTCTGTGACTGTGTGGATGAATATACCGTAGTTCTTTCCGATAACTAAAAGAGAGATAAAGAGAGATTATCCTACTGTTTATAAAACAACGACTAGGCTAGATATAACCAGTTTAGATATGTTACTATAGCTATTCCCATTAATAGACAAGGTACTTCCTTGAAAATAAATTCCAGCACTTCAACAATAACAATGAAACCACCCTTCAGACAATGCTTTACAATGAACTCTTATTGAGAGATTTATATGGCAATTTATCTGTTCATTAAAATACCTTACTCACTTGTTACTCGCTCACCTCTTAGGGCTGCAAGATTAATCGTATTTTAATTGTAAAAACGATATTTGCTTCCCTCGATTGATTTCAAATAATTGTCACGATATTGGCGCTCTCAATATTTATCCTTAAAATGTGTTTTCGCTGGGATTTGCGTTATCTTGTATTGGTAACGAGCCTCCACTAGCCGTCATGCTTGTGGTTGCCAGATGAGAAGAGTTAAAATCCCCCAAATAAACTTTCTTACTGGTGTTTTACTTAATCTGGCAACTCTGTGCACGCTCTCCCTCAAAATGTGGAAGAAGCGCTGATGATCTGAAAACAAACGTGTGCTGGAGTTTAGCGATCTCCACAGCGATGAAAGTGTCATACAGCCAGTCTTAGTATTTGTTTCTTCACAAGCCACTTGTACTATTTATATGACTAAATCTGCCATGATCAAACCTTCAGCGATGAATTTTAACAAATGCGACACGGATCTATCGGGAAAACTGTAATGATACAGTGTGGTTTATTGTGATGTTTACAGAGTTTGGTCTTTTAATATCACTGTCTTAGTGCATTAACTCACATTAAGCGTTTTTTACGTTAAGCAGTTTAGAATGTCCATAGCCAGATATTTATATTATATATAAATTAAAGAGCATCGTTCTTTGATTTACCAATTTGCAGGGCAATTTGAATCTGTGCTTTGTCTCATTCGCAAACAAATTATGTTGCTTTAAAAATCTAATGTGGATACAGATTACAAAGTGTTCACCAGAACCCTGTGTTTTGTATTGATTTGCCATCTAACGAAGTTATAAAATAAATGGTAAATGGACTGCATTTATATAGCGCTTTTTTAACAGACCCTATGGTCATCCAAAGCACTTTACATTTTGCCTCGCATTCACCCATTTTTACACCGATGGTGATGTCAGCCATGTAAGGCACCATCCAGCTCGTCGGGAACAGCTGGGGTTAGGTGTCTTGCTCATGAACACCTCAACACTTAGTCAGGTGGTCAGATTGAACAGTCAGATTGAACCACCAATCTTTCAGTTTGTAGACAACCTACATGAACCACTGAGCCACTGCCACCTGCATAGTTATCATAGTTGGTTAAATGAAGTCGGTGTGCTACCTACAGGCCTTTTGGCTGAAGTGTAGGTTGGTAAAGAACACGCAAAATGGCCTTGACTACATTACCCTTTTTTATAGAATAATTGTGATTAAAAGTGCACTATGTAGTATTTTTGCAGTAAAATATCCAAAAACCACTGGGCCAGTGTTATATATTTTGTTAATTTGAGTACCTACAATATCCCAAATGTTTCCAACTATTTGTAAATTGTGAGAAAATTGCTATTTTAACCAAGGACCGGGACGTTTCAGCATAGCGTCTGAGGAAGTCACCTGTCAATTGCGTCATATCTGCGCTACCCTCGGTTTTGGGTTTTATTTGGCAGGAGCGCTTTACTCTTAGCAGTGTGAACAAGTGAACGCACGGAGTAACGTCATAAAATCATTTTCAACACACTTAAATGTATCTAATATGATAAACAGAGCTGCATTACCTCAAAATCATAACCGGAAGAGCGGATCAGTGCAGGCGCCCAGCGACTGTGTCCCGTCCCGTCATAATAAAAGTCCCGGTGTTTGCGAGGCAGGTATTTGTTTAACAATCGCTCCAGCGGCCATGCTCAGCTCCACAACACTCGGTCCTGCTCTGCTTTACACTACAGTAACGTTAATAACCGCACACATGAACGTGATTTCTGCCCTTGTCATATTTTCCACCGGCTGTGAGGTGAAGACCACATGTCCCAAGATGCTCCGCTCATACTTTGTGTCATCAAACTACGCATTTGTTTTGAATAAGCGCCCTCCAGTGGACGGAAAGTTGCATAGTGCACCTTTAATAACCGTGATTATAATTTTGAGCAACAAAAAAAAACGTGATCATCAGTGTAATCATTATCGTGCAGCCCTACTGCATTGCTTTACAACATTTCAAATCCCTCGGTTTCTCGCCATCTCCACAAAGCAAAGCCAGTGTTGATTCTTGTTTTATTACAACCTCTGTCATGTTCTCTTTAATATAAAGTTGAAATCTGTGATTTGCTAAACCCTTGCAAAAATGTGCATTCCTGGGGCTAAATATTATTTAGGTCGCTTTAACCCGCCGACATGAAAAAAAGCCTGTGGTAACAGTGTTAAAGTAGCCCAATTCCACGGAAAGTCCACAGACGTGGCAACTCTGCAACCTTTCTCGTACGTTGTGGCAACTGACCTATACCACTCCCACACCATACACTGGTCAAAGTAGTCGGAGCAACTTTTCTTTAATTACATATGAGACACACACACAGGCGAGTGACTCATGTACCCAATTTCCCGATAGGTCTAAAATCTAAACGCTTATAATAGTCTAACCATAGTGAATCAGGGTACGGCAAAATCATATTTTAGAAGAAGGATTGATGATGTATTATATAAATTCTGTTTATTTTAAACAGAAAAAAAAAAACAAGAATATAAATTAAAGTTTTAATATTGTTAACAATTATTATTAACTTGGTTTCAGCTGAAAAGCACTAGCAGCTCTACAGAAGGCAAGAGTGTCATTATTCGGCAATTCAGATTCAATTTAGTTCATCGTCCAGCTTAATTCAGTTCTGACTTTGTTCTCATCCAACAGTGTCAGTGCATTTAAATCAATAAAATTACTAAATATCAATAATCTCTTTGAATATTAAAAGTGTATACAGGCTATGTTGCTAATACAAGTTTTTCTTTTTCAGGTTGGTAAACACCTTTGATTTTGAAGGGGACTATGCTGATAGGACACCTGCCGTGCAAGGAGGCTTCCAGGCAGCCGGGATTTGTGTTGCTCTTGTTTTTGCAATCGTTGGGGGAATTATAGTAGGTGAGCATCCAAAAATACATTCTGTCCACACGTAAGAATATAAAATGTAGCAGCTGCACAAAGATATATAAATATAAATAAATACATTTTATTTTAGTAGCAAAGGATTACATTTTTTTTGTGGTTTTATTTGTTTTTTAAGTTAAAGTTTAAGTAATTAGTTTACATATATATCGTGTGTGTGTGTGTGTGTGTGTGTGTGTGCGCGTGTGCATGTATGTGTGTGTATATATATATATATATATATATATATATATATATATATATGTATGTATGTATTTTTTGGTGTGATTTTAGTTAACTATAAAAACCCTGGTACATGTATACAGGTTGCATCCTGAGACTGCCAGTCTGGGGAGACCCAGCCGATGATAACTGCTTTGATGATGAGGTGTACTGGGAGGTGAGTTTAAATGTGTATTTAATTGTGCCACAGCTAGGTGGCACTATAACTCAAAGAGAATGTGACGAGAAGCCTGGTTTCTTCTATACAGTGTGAATACTTTAGGTCTGTGTTTAAAAAAACCGTCATCCTTTACAGGTGCCTGAAGATGAGGAGAGCATGCCTCCCATTCTAGAGTACAACAGTCACATGGTCGGCAAAAATCGTGACATGATGTAAGTTTGAACTCTTAATGTTATACAAAAAGAGACTGTACTGCAGTTATTATAATACACGATAGATTTACATATAGAATATGTGATTGATCAAAATATCATGTTTATGTTATCTTATTTTGTTCAAATTCTCTGTATTAAAGGTAGCCTACATTTAGCTTTTTGTAGCTTTTCTGTGGACTCTTTACATATTGTAAAAGTGCTTGTTCACCATGAGATGGCAGTACACACCACAAAATCGATTTATAGCTTTAAGAGCATAATAAACAATGATTGGACTGCTGTGTAGCAGCATTTCAGGAAAGCTCCATATTTATGCAAAATGACCAAAGATGATGTGTTTGTTATTTGAGAACAAAAACAGTTTTTAATCAATTTTATGTTTTAAAGGTCTTAATTATTATTATATTTTTTTTTTTGTCATTTAGGTCAGACACTAACTTCTCTGTGGAACAGAGCTAATGCAAGAATTAAGGAATGCACAATGTCTTTAAGACCAAAGATGAACCTGATCACACACATTGAGACAAAAAACTAAGAGACAGAAAGAATGGTCAGAATGTCTTTGCTCAAGAAAATATTACATTCACTGTAATACCTTTTGGAGGTATTGGCCTGCAAGGCTACACGAGTCAGCTTTTAGTTCAATTTCAAGTCTGTGTGCTAAAGCCCACAAAGTAATTTAATAACGAAGCTTATAGAGGTATAATTTCTGAAATGAATGCATATATATTTCATAATTCACCTGTACAACTGGTTCTAGACTTAAATTATATTAAGTTAATAATTATTGTACTTTATCATGTTTCCTGTGTTAAGGAATCGACTATTACAATTTTCATGTGATGAAAGTGTTAATGTGTTAGTTATTTATCTCTAGGTATTTTCAAGTGTACAGTTATGTGATATTTCTTTTTCTGACAGTAGACTATTATGATTCTGATTAGGACGGATTAAATGAGAACCTTTGAGAGCTCAGTGTATATGCAGACCATGTAGAATAATGAGAGAAATATTATTTCTCTGGAGTTTTTTTTTTTTTTTAATTCTTATTATAAAGCTTTATATTCTTTTCTATTTAAAATATGTTTAAAATAAAAAGTCAATATTAAAGTTTTTCTGCTTAATGACTTTACATTGGTGTTCTTTGATAAATGTTTGTTTGTTTGTTTGTTTGTTTGTTTAATTAACAGTTCACAAACAGCAATATTTTACTTTATAATTGAACTTAACCTTGCTTTAAAGACACAATACGTAAGATTTTTAGACTTAAATATCCAAAAACCACAAGAACAATGTTATATATTTTTTTGACTTGTGTACTTGCATTATCCCAAATATTTCCAAGAATGTTTAAATCCAGAAAAGTAAGCAATTTTAACCAGTAAACGGACAGTATCCGTGCGTCACCTATCAATGACACCATACCCGCGTTACCCTCGATTTCAGCTGGGTTTTTTTGTTGCGGAAACCATGAAAACAAAGAAGCGTTTTATCAGATAGGTAAGCAACTGTTTGGATACATTCATAGAATGAAAACGAATCATGAAAACGAATCATAGCTCAACACAGCTATTGTTTAAATCTTGTTTTCTTGATTTGTCATAAGTACCATGTTTGACCATGCCTAATACCGATCTAGTGTTAGCTCACTGCAGTGTGCAATAAGTTTCTCACATTAGCTACAGAGTGAACACACAGAGAAGCATTATAACATAACTTTTAACACATTCAAATATCTAATATGATAAAACATTTATTGTCTTTTAAAAGTAACAATCGATTCTGAACTGCTGAAATAAGTCACCTGCAATTCCTCTCACTTCCTGTTACATCCCTATATAACAATGTAATACATTTGCTTAAAGGTGGACTATGTAGTATTTTTGCAGTAAAATATCCAAAAACCACTAGGCCAGTGTTACATATTTTGTTCAGCTGAGTTCTTACAATATCCCAAATGTTTCCAACTATTTGTAAATTGTGAGAAAAGTGCTATTTTAACCACTGAGCCGGGACGGGAGGAAGTCGTCTGTCAATTGCACTTTACTCTTAGCAGTGTGAACAAGTGTCACAGCCGCTGCAGAGGGAACACATACGTCATTACATAATTTTAAACACACTTAAATGTATCTAATATGATAAACAGAGCAGCGTTACCTCATACTCATGACCGAAAAAGCGTGAATGGCGCTCGCGACAGTGTCCCATCCCGTCATAATAAAAGTCCTGCTGCTCGTGAGGCGTGTGTTGTTCGTCTTATTAACAATCGCTCCAGCGGCCGTGATCAGTTCCACAACACTCGGTCCTGCTCTGCTTCATACTAATATCGTTAATAATCGCATCCATGAACATGAGTCCTAGCCCGATTCCTTTCCGCCGGCTGTGAGGTGAAGACCACATGTCCCAAGATTCTGAGCTCAAACTTGGCATCATCAAACTATGCCTTTGTTTTGAATAGGCGACCTCTAGCGGACAGAAAAATTGCATAGTGCAGCTTTAATGCCAGCCTATTGTCTTCATTGCTGTCCACTATCAACATATTTTTGAACCTCCTTTAAACATTGCAGTGTACAGCTTAGGTTCGTGTTTTCGTCGAAAAGATGGTGTTTTTAGCGCTGTGCATCCACTTTTCATGCCCTTCAAAAGGATGAGGACTCGCGCTGGAATTTATAGGGTAACACCAGCGGCATTGTTACTGTTTGTATCTGCAAGTGCTGAGAAAGCCTCTGGAGCTGAAATTCAGATATGGTAATGGTCATTTAGTTTCCAATACACACTGTAAGCAGTAGACTTCTCAGAGATCACTCAGATGATCAGGATCAAGTCAGTTGAAATGTGCTATATAAATAAACTCGCCTTGCCTTGCATAAACCAATCACAACAGTCTAGGCCAACTGATTAGAAAATAGTAGGCTTATAACATATCTTGTTAATGAATACATTTGTGTTCTATCTGCTGGATCAAACAGTTCAGATTTCAGGGTTCATTAAATTAAAAATGCTTAAATGTTGCTTTTGGTTTTAATCTACCCTAGTTGAATATTGTGTAACTGCTAGACATGCAGTGGATAACGGTTAGAGAGCCCAAACCCCAAACAAAACGCTCTTTAATTGAGCTGCTGGTCATCTGTTAGCATGCTTTTGGTCACCCTCAGGCCAGACGCCTCCATTCTAATGGAAATAGACTCCTTGTAGAGGGTCAAACGGGGTCAATTGGGTCATTTCCTGATCAATCACCGTGACATTTAATGAACTTCTAATACGCACCTCTTTTGTGAACAACACAGCAAGACGCCGATGATGCTACTGAGAGATTTCATTTCTTTAAGAAGGAATTCAGTTTATGCATGATTTTATGATCATGAATTTAATAGGTGTGCTATTACTAATGATAATGACACCTGACACATTTTCATTTAATATTGTGTCCAAAAAGACTCAAAATAGGCTAAGTTGGAAAAAAAGATTACTATTTCTGCAGTGTATATTTTTGAGTACAATATATGTACATTTTCTGTAAGCATAAAATACACAGAAGATCGATAACATTTCCCAAATTGCTTAGCACACTGTATCCCACAATGCAATGGGCTTGACTTGACCTTCTATTTCCAGTGACAACTGAATTTTGGCTCAATAATTTCCTTGTACACTGAAACGTTTGCATCTTTTTTATTTTGTAGTCCACTTTGTTTGATTTGTCTTGCATGTATTTGTTTATTTGATAATATTTTTCGATTCAGTTTGACATAGATTGTGGATTCTATCTCTCTTTTAAAATTAGAACAATGAAAATAGCAGCTAGAAATGTTACAACATATGTATTTTGAGCACAATATGTAAATCTGCTGTTTTTACAGAATACACAGAAGACCTACTATTTGCCAAAATGTGGAGTATGCAAAGCACACTGTATCCAACAATTCAATGTGCTCAATTTGACCTTACATTTCTAGCACAACAATTGAGCCACAATTTTTAACATTTAATTCTCTGTTCATTACTTACACAAAATTGGATCAAAAATAAAAAATTACAAGCAAAAGGTATTTTCAAAAAATGTAGCCTGGTTTAATCCTCAGGTTCCACTGGTTTAACAGAACATGAAAATATACATAATTCACATCATCACATTTTTTTTTATTATAACCCAATGCACTCATTGTTTTTAATTAGCTTTGTCTTCCAACTCATACAAATGTCCTAACTACACTTTATAAGCTTCTTTAATCTATTTAGTTGTACACTTTGTAAAAAAAAAAAAAAAAAAATATATATATATATATATATATATATATATATATATAGAGAGAGAGAGAGAGAGAGAGAGAGAGAGAGAGAGAGAGAGAGAGAGAGAGAGAGAGAGAGAGAGAGAGAGAGAGAGAGAGAGAGAGAGATTGTGGATTCAATCTCCAATTTATTTTCCCATTTTTACCATAAACTTTTTTTTTTTTATCTGCATCTCCATCACCAAAATCTACAGTGCTATTTTTACCACTGTGTTCTTCAATGGCTCCAATGGTTCTCCAAAGTAAAAAAAATAAATTAAAAAAAAAGTCAGTGGACATATACACAACAGCTCACTCAGTTTTGAGGGATTACAAGGTATAAACGAGGAGGACAGCAGCGGAGCACGTCGGCCCGTCCACTGATTCCGAGCGGCTTTCCCATGGGGATGGGGATGGGGAAAAGTGGGGTGGGGCCCGGAGTTAAGGATCTACCGCTGCATCGGGCTGAGCGGCTGAAAGCAAGAGAGCCAGGGTCAAATCTCTTCTCCTCTCTAATCAAACAAGTCTGCAGGGGACGGGGGGGGGGGGGGGGGGGGGGGGGGTCAGGGTCTGAGGAGGGGAGGGTGTCGCTCCTGTAACAGAGATGTTCTCGTTAATCCCCTGTGTGAAGGGGAGCGGGCAGGTGGGCCGACCCAGCCTTAGTTTACTCTGAAAAGAACTGCCAGCGGAGTTCGAGCGCCCAGAGATCCACACTTGGATCACATAGCTCAGAGGCTGTGTGTGGAACCACTTGGCCTGCCATTGTCCTACATGGCCGGTCTTGTCTGAAAAGCTGTAGAAAGCCTGTAATCAGATTAAAGATTGCCAGGATGAAGGGGGCTAGTTTTTCTTTCTTTTTTTTAAAGGGAACAGGGAGGGAGATTGCAGCCCCTCTAATCAGTACCTGCCATTGAAGAGCAGGAGAGGAGCTAAATAACTCGGCAGGGAGTGTGGGTACAAGGGCCTCATGGACAAATTGGCCTGTTGTTGCTTGGGTATAATGGTGGGCAGCGAGTGGGGGGGCTGGAGGAAAGGTGGTGTCTTTCATTCAGCAGTCTTTCCCCTCCTGACCTGATAATTATATCACTCTTAAGGGCTGATTGGCACTGGCTGATTGGCTGATTGGTACATCTGTGTCGATAGACCTTTTTACCCAGAATCTGTCACTGAATCTTTCTGTACTCGTGGTCGGGGAAAAAAACGCTTCATTTTTCTCTTTAAGGGTTAAATTGAGTTTCTGAAGAAATTATAGCAAGTAGTTCTGGCTCTAAGATCAAACGGCTGCTTAGAACTCTAAATGAATTAGTATTAAAAACTGTAAACAATGCATGACGGATTGTGTGAAATATGACAGTTTGTAATTAGGTGAGATGGTATTAAAGAAAACTGTAAATTCTTGTTTTTTATTTTAAAATATATTTGAAAAACTTTGCCAAATCAAAGCTAACAGGAAGCCATTTTGTTATATGACAAATCTCATTAACCATGATGTGATCCTCATGACTGTGACTGCAACCAGAATCGCATACTTCCTTACCATGCTGCTATATTGATGTCTGAATAGAATACTCGTAAGAGTAAGCAAAAATACCCGGATGACCATTTTCTGAGACAAATGTAGTACGTCCGGATTGCATTACTACAACCATACACTGTAAGAAAAAAGACATTGCTGTCACTGGAACAGTACCCTAAGGTACTACTATGTACCTTTAAGGTAATAATTCACACTCTTAAAGTACTGGTATGTACCTTTTAAGCCATTTAGGGGTGAGTATAGATGTACCTTTTCGCTTTTGTACCATAGGGTGCCGCCCCAGTGACAGCACTGCACCTTTTTTTTTGAGAGAGTATACTTCTTTCTTTTTTTAGCTCTCGGAAAGTTAGCCTTGCCTGAGTGTCAAGGTCAGTAAGTATCATTTGATATTTTTATAGCATTTGTATACCTATAGGTTAATTCTGGTTGCCAGATGTTTTATTAGGTTGGTTCCCCACCCCCACAAAAAACAAAACATACATTCCTTATTCAGGATTAGGCCTTAATTCAATTAGGGCATTTAAAGGGATAGTTAACCCAAAAACTGAGAATTAGCCCATGATTTACTCACCCTCAAGTCATCCTAGGTTTATATGAAATTCTTCTTTTTAGATGACTACAACCTAAGTTAAATTAAAAAAGTCCTGGCTAATCCAAGCTTTATAAGCATTTTGAACTGCAGAGGGACTTTCAAAACCTTTTCCATAAATTGAATACGTAAGGTTATCGGCCGAAACTTTACATTATAAAGTTTTAAATATGGATATTTTTCTTATACAAATGCATCAATTAGCTTCAGAAGGCCGTTATTAACTCCCCAGAGCCGTGTGTGGCGTACGTTATTTTATGGACAGATGCATTTTTTATGGACTTCAAAAACAGAGCAACTGCTATTATAAAGCTTGGATTAGCCAGGACTTTTTAAATATAACTCCAATTTGATTTGTCTGAAAGAAGAATATCAATTACACCTATGTCTTGAGGGTGAGAACATTTTTTGGTGAACTATCCCTTTAAGTATCTTTTATAAACATGCCTTAGAAAAAAAACATTACTGGAGTGCATCTTGAGACAAAACAATGCCAATGACAGATTTTAAATTATGTCAGTGCAAGTTGCTTTCGGTTAAAACGGCTCAAACATGCATAGTCTGGAACTAGCTTAAGCCTTGTCTTTGAAACCGGGGGGTGGAGGGTTTCCTATAGTGCATATAGAGAAGTCCATAGCATCATAGGCCCTCAATCCAAGCTCTGCTTGTCATGCTAATCCTCATTATTTGTCCCCTTGTTAGAGGACCTTCCTTCTCTCGTGTGTTAGTTTTCCCAAACTGCTTCTCATGTCGGCCGTTCCTTTATACATATTCATTGGTTTCTACCACCAAGAGCATTAAGCCTTGTTAAAACAGAATCAGGCTTTTTCAGTGCGACATGAATCCATTCGCATGGGTCAAAGGGTCAGGTCTGAGAGAATATGACCCCATGGACAATAAATATAGGGGTCCATTTACGGCAATGCAGCAGTCCGGCTCTTTGATTCGGACACAAGAGGAAATTGGCAATGGTGGGACAATAAAGATGGAGCACGAGCAGCTTAAAGTAAAATGTTCTTCTAATTAGAGGATCCACCTGCATTGGGTAAAGTGTGAATGGATGTGGGAGGGATAGAGCAAGAGTCCATATAATGGCAGTTCTTTTGAACATTTACTTGAACATTATTTGCATTTTCAGTCCTTTTCTGTGCTTGATTGTGGGATACTGGATGGGAAAAATAGACATTTTAGAATTATGTTGCAAAAGATAGCTTTTACATTTGAGATAAGGCTACAGAATAATAAACGCAGGTTCTTTTAAGTTAGAAAATGTAGCCGCATGATAACATGGATTGTTTATGATAAGCGCACTATGTAGTTTTGTTGTCTGCAGCTTTAAATGCTCGAGCTCTTCAAAGCAGGATGTATTCCGATTGGCTGTCAATGTTTTCATCATTTATTTGGTGTTTGTTTAATTCCTGTGTCATTATCAAGTCAGCATGAAACGAAGGTTGCGATGGTCTTTTATTTCCTATTATGACACATATCCAAGAGAAATGACAAAATGTAGGGTGGGCCATGATTTTGTACATTGGATTGCTGGTTGTAGTTGCTATTGGCCGATCTCTCATGAGTGACAGGTTGTTTTGCCCTTGTGCCAGTAAACACAACATCAGAGAAAAGCATATGAATTAAAAAAAAATATATATATGTGCACTGATAAATCATTCATAAAATATACTGCAATATTCCATTAATCAACAAGAATTGAAGAACTAGCCTATATTTTCAGCTGATAAATGATGAAAACATTAACAAGACAATCAGAAACTATCCTACTTTAAGAGCTCCGGCTTTTAAAGTGGCAGACAACAAATCTACAGAGTAATAATAAAAAGAACCTTATCGTCCGTTGGTGTGGATGGCAAGTTATCATTCTTGGTGTGAGCAGACTTTTACAGTTATGGTGTGGCCTAATTTAAAAATTGTATTGTTATAGTTATTGTTCCTGGTGTGAATGGGCCTTTACTGTGAATCTCTTCGTTAACACATTAATCTCACCTTTTTTTTATTTTTTTTTATTTGGCCAATCCTCCTTTTCTCGGCTCTCCTATCAGCTGTGCACTGCTCAATATGGAGCAGGAGAATGGAATCAATAGATGAACACATCTGCCATGTTTAAAGAGACGGTAGCCTTTCCTGTTCTCTGTACTATGTTCCCACCCCCAGAGTGACAAGCCCTCTAAATGAGGATCTTAAGCCATGTCAGCACTAGAATTACAACTAATTAGGAGGTGGAACCAATGATTATGGCCGGCTCCTTTAAGCCAATGCCCAGGGCAAAAAGGGGGCTAATTGGTCGGAATAAACTGATTGGCTCCTTTGATCGATTCCTCTGTTGAGTGACACAGACAGGGACACATTATTTTCCTTCAGTGGACATGGAAAAAAGGTTGCTACCTGACCAAGAAGAAGAAAAGCAGGGAGCTCTGAAGTAGGGATGGACTTACAGGGCAAGCTGTCAAACAAAAAGCACTTGAGCAAAGGAAACACCTCTCTCCCTCTGTTCCGCCATCTGTTGGTGTTTAACGTGTGTTTAAGGTGATGTGCAAAGGAGGCACGTAGTCATTAGCGGCATTTTTGCAAGTTTCTTATGTAAAGTTTCTTATTGACTGATGTTCTCTGGGATGTGGAGAACATTATATTTTCTAGTTCAAATTAAACAGAACTTTGTTGCAGCCTGTGATTGTTTACATGCCACTAAGATAACGAGAACCATGATAATATCATGTTTTCCCCCACATGTACCATGGTACTCCTTGAAGTTCATCTGTAACTTGAATATTAATTTGTATATTATAATATATAATCAAACATTAACAGTCTTTAAAGTGGGGGTGAAACACTCAGTTTCAGTCAATCTCATGTCAATCTTGAGTACCTATAGAGTAGTATTGCATCCTTCATATCTCCGAAAAGTCTTTAGTTTTATCATATTTATAAAAGAAATATAGGCTGTACCGAGTCTTTCCGGAAAAAAACGAGTGTCTGGAGGCGTATCGTGTGGGCGGAGCTAAAGAATGACGAGCACACCCAAAGCGGTGACGTCCTCAAGCATGGAGAAACCCATGGCTATCTCAGCTAATACAGATAATGATCCAGTCAAATCTGAGGCAGAAATAAATTGAACAGGAGAAACGGCAACATCAGGACGTCCGTCTGCCAATGACCGTGTGGTATGTACTGTATTTAGTGGCCTGTCAACATTTGTCTTTACTCGCAGTGTATGAGGACATGATTCGGTTTATGGACTATATGCGACTAGACCTTAGAAGTAGCAAGCAAAACAGTTTCGCACGTCAGACTAGTGTAACGTTATACATAGAACAACAATGGAGTCCGTTAGCGCATTTGAATGACGAAGCATGCGATCGTGTCGTTTACTGATGTTTGCTCACGCGACGATAGCCAATAGCAGAGACATTTGAAGCAGTTTGACTCACCGACTGCTTTCAAAGCAGGACCGAACCTTTATCGCTGTGATCGCTCCGTCAAAAACACACTTCTTTGGTATGATTTGGTGAAGTCCTGACAGCAGTGGTGTGGAAATCCACTTTGAGACGCGACTGAAGCGATGCTGTGAAGCTTCCCGTCATTTCTGCGTTCAAATTGGTTCAAATGCAGCGCTGCCTTCCCGGAATGCTGTGCTGAAGCGTTGAAGTCGCTCGACGTCACCCATAGGAATAAAGTGGAGCGCGGCGCGTCATAAGTGTTCACGGACGACTGGATCTGCACCTGAGAGACCGTTTACAGCGTGCATTTCCTCTCTCTCCCTCTAGTCACGCGCGCGCGCACCCTACCGGGAGAAGAGCCCGTACGGCCCATACAAGGACCTTCCGTTCTATTAACGTCAAGTCGACCCATACTCGAAAAAAACTCTCCGAAACTTGTGAGAAACCGGAAGGAGTATTTTTGACACAGAAATACTCCATCAAACGTCCAACATTAGTTTTTGAAACTTTGTCTATGTTTAGGATGGGAATCCAAGTCTTTAACAGTGTAAAAAGCTCAGTATGCATGAAACAGCATCCCCCCCCCCTTTAAATATTATTTAGAAGTGTAAAACATTAAAAATGTAATAACTTCTGAATATTTTTTTTAATTACACCCCCAATAATCGCTATGATGCTATATAATCAAAGTGCCATGTACACTCAAAAAAATTAAGCCTTTTATTTAAGATTTATGCAATTTAATTAATAATAAAAATCCATCAAATTTAATCAAATAATCCTTACATATTTTAATTGAATAATTGAACAATCCTTAATCAATAAATCAATTACGTAAGAATTATTATTAAATTGGGTAAATCTTAAAAAAGGCTTGTTTGTGTTGGCACAGTATTTTGTTTTGTAATATATTTTCTTTCAAATGTAAATATTTTCACACACACACACACACATCACTCACTGTTAAGCCAAATACATAGGTATAACTCAAAGGTAATCAGTTACATCAAAGTTGTTAAGTTAACAGATTCAAAGTTTAAGAAAGCAGAACTTGCAGATTTTTATTTTGTACTCACGCTTTAATTGCTCTTAACTTGAAATATTTGAGTAAACTAATCAGTGGTGGCGTTTTTCAAAAAACTAGAGTATGGCATAAGTCCTTCTCGTCATATAAAAAAAAAACATTCATAAATAATCATTATCCTATATCTAAACAAAATGTGGGGGAAAATGCACTAAAAGAACTTATCAACAGACTTAACAACTGTTTCAACAGACTGAAACAGCCCTCTAAGCCTGACCTAACCAAATGCGACACGTAAGAAAAAAATATATTTTCCATGTTATAAAGGTCTCCATTTTAGTGCCAGTCTGAACTGGCTTCAAAAAAAATTATAATCTTTTCTGAGGTCAACTAATGATGCACGTGGGTTTTTTTACATTAAAAAAACATCATAACTAATAAGTAATAGGCTATTTTCTACACTGGTTTTGAGGCTCTCTCCAAAACCCTGAGTTTTGATGGGCGTGACGCACTGGAGACATGGAAGTAAACGCCCACGGCTAGGATTGGATAAGATTTGCATATTTAATGAGCTTCAGCTCCTGTCATTTCTATGTCAGTTCATTTCACATGAGGGAGGGGTTGTTTTAAAAGCGGCAACCGGAATGATTATTCAAGTACATCTTTATCAAACAAACACAATGATTTATTTCTCATCCACCAGTGATTGAATGGACTATTGTTTTTGTATTACATAGCCCGCACGATCGTTCGATACAAGTGCAAACCGCGCGCACACACACATACATGTGCGCGAGTGTGCCCTTCAAATGTCACTTCAAGAGAGAGAGAATAGCAGAACAAGAAAGGAATATTACGAGATTCACAGGCCTGCCGACAAGCTTACGTTTTGGAGCCCATACATGTCCGAGTCCAGCGTGCTGCTAAAGGTATGTTCTGTTAGACATGTACACATAAGCAAAACGATCTATAACAATACTATTACACATAAAAAACACGTTTTACTCAAATAAGTGTGTTGCACAATTCATCCTGTGGGATCCAATATAGAAGAATAGCATTGTGAGATTGGTTTACAAACGATCCTGTGGTGAAATTAAGTGAACACAACACCACTGTCTTCCCCACGTGAGCTGGAACTTCATTACAAATAAAGTTCAACCACACATTTCTAATATTAGGATCCGAAGGAAGCTTTGTTCTTCCACAACCAGGAATAGCGCAATATCTTGCTATATTTTTCAGCATGTTTAACTACACTTAATTACACGTGCTTATTATTCTGTAGAGGCGTGTTTCGTCTGTCAATGACGTCAAGATGCCAACACAATCGTTTTCTGGGCCTGGTATCTATAAAAGCTTTTCTTTGGCTAACAAGGACATTTTCAGCTCTGAAACAACAAGACAGAACCAATAAAATATGAATAACTAATTATGTTTGCATGTATGCTTTTTCTTGTGAGCTTTTAGCTTTTCTATGCATCTTTTGCATAGTAAAATAAAACCTGTATTTATAGTTTACCTTTTTTTTTGCCAGAAAAATACCTTAACCAAGTTTAGTGTTTTTTTCTTTCCTCACATTTTCCTCATATTTGGATTGTTTAATCAAACTTGTAAGGTAAATAAAAACAAATATCCCTTTCGGACATCACTTTTGGCATACTGTATATTAAAATGTATTTTATTCCTTTGATGCAAAGCAAAAAAGCATTACTGCAGTCTTCAGTGTCACATAATCCTTCAGAAATTATTCTAATATGCTTATTTGCTGCTTAAGAATCTTTTCATTATTGTTATTATTGAAAACAGTTATTGAAATAATGAAAGTAATCACTTAAAAAATATTTTTGTAAAAAGCTAATGTGAAGTTAAATATCCATAAATTCTTGTTTTCTTGTATATTTTACAGGAGTATCCCACTAAGAGGTTTATTAGTACGCCTAGAAAATATAACTGAATATATAATGGAGCAAAGTTGCACCTCGTCATAAAGTTGTTTCCCGCCCAAATGAAATCTCAGAAGCCCCTTGTATTCTCATTCCCACCCCCTGATCCGGAGAGGAGACCCAGCGTCATCTGTATGCGCTGCTGCCAGCAGCCCTTGTGAAGTTTTTGTAGAGGCCCCGTCGGATCTTGGAAGTAAAAAACAACAGATTAGTCATGATCTTATCCACCAAGTATCTGCCCCTTTCTTTTCTCCATCTGACAAGTGTCTGAGAGGGGGAGGCTCCGCTTTTCAGAGCCATCAGATGAACTTCACACCAGAAAAAGAGGTGGGGGATGAGGGGAGAGGAACGTCTTTTCAGTCACACTTAGAGAAGCGCCCTTCTCAGTTGCAGGGGCCTTGTTGCTAAGGTATAAGGCCTCTCCATCTCTATGCTCTTGTTGCTTAGGACGAAGCCTCTCTGTCACTGGACAGCAGTTGCTAGGCAGGGCAGAAAGTGGAGGAGTGCATGCTATGCCGTCTGGCAGCATTGTTGTCTTGGCTGAAACATCTCTTTCTCCTGACGTTTGCTGAATGACAGGTCGGTTGCGTACCTCACGTGGGACTCGATTTTTTGTGAAGGGGACCCCAGACTTACTGGGTGGTACCATGGAACAAAACGTTGCTTTGAATGCAATGGGCTGAATATGGGCAGGGCCGATTTCCTTGATTGCTCTTTGGCTGATTTCCATTATCTTCTATATAGACCAGAAGCATTACAAGCCTTTGGGGCACATGCCCCTATTAAATAAATTGTCTCTATATTTTTATACTTTTTTATGTACTTATGGATATTGGATATAAATTATCTTCACCTGGAGTAGAGTCGTTCATAAGCTGCATGTGCAATAAAGATCTGCTTCATCGCTGACAAGCGATAGAAGTCACTGCCAAGTTTACACACACAAAAAAAACAGAAGTAGGTCTTATCCGACACTCTATTTGTTTTGGTTTTGTTTTATATAAAAAGAATCACAAAATATTTCAGAACTTTTTGTAAAGCTGTTTGACTGATTAGACCAAACTTGATTTTACTTGTGAATCTGGCATCGTCCGATTCTTGAAAACATATGACGTGACTGCTGAAATATCACCAGGGAAAATGATTCTCATATACGGTAATCTCCATTGACAGGCAAGGATCATGAATATTGTACTGGGGCACAGCAGTATTTGGGTCAGTTTACCGAAAAATGAAAATTCTGTCATTATTTACCCTCATGTCGTTCCAAACCCTTAAGACTTTCATTCATCTTCAGAACACAAATGAAGATATTTTTGATGAAATCTGAGATCTCTCTGTCCTTCCATTGACATCTACGCAAATACCACTTTGACATTTCAAAAAGTTCATAAAGAGATCATAAAACTAATCCATATGAATTGAGCGGAATAGTCCAAATGTGTAATCTGTGAAGAGATTATCGCTTTAAATGATGAACAGATTTAATTTAGGCTTTTATTCACATATAACCATTGATCAGCAAACTTAAACACAAGCAAGTTTAAATGAGCAGTGTTGGGGGTAACGCATTACAAGTAACTCGAGTTATGTAATCAGATTACTTTTTTCAATTAACTAGTAAAATAACACATTACTTTTAAATTTACAGCAAAAAAAATCCAGGTTATTTTTTCAGATAAGTAAAGCAAGTTACTTTGCTGTCCCATTTATTGACTGACAGTTGTGTCCTCATGTTTAGAGAAATCGGAAGTAAGTGCAGACAGTGGAAACATGATGGTTATCGTAGTTCTACACTAAATGTGAGCAGACATTTACTCAGGTCACTGCCACAAAAACAGATTCAGTATTCCTCAAAATGAATTCTTTCAGTGAACTGTAAAATTACACAAACCTCTAATAATTAAATGTTAAATAACACAAATATTCTTATGCATTTCACTTTACTATTAATCAATGTACTTGCTGCTGACCTGTAATGATTTAGTTAAACCTTAGGCAACAAGGACTTTAGAATTTTTGCTTTATTAGTGAATTAGCATTTCCTTCAGCCAAATTATCCTTTACATTTGCCCCCTCCCCCCAACTAATGCAAAAGTAACATAAAACAATACTTTTCTTAAAAAGTAACACAATTACAAATATTTTCTGAAGCTATAAATTGCTGTAACACAAATCAACCTCATTGTTTTTTTCTGAAGCTCAAAATTGCTATGTAACAAATGAGACAGTTCTCGCACGTCAAGCGAACATGCTTGTGCTTCTTTTTACTGCAACTAATGTGTGATTGGATGAATGTTTATATGTGAATAAAAGCCTGAATTCAATCTGTTCATCATATAAAGCGATCGAGTCTCTTCAGAAAATTCGGACGAAACTCATATGGATAGTTTTATGATCTCTTTATGAACTTCTTGAAGTATTTGTGTAGCTGTCAACAGAGGGACAGAAAGCTCTCAGATTTCATCAAAAATATCTTTATGAACAAAAGTCTCACAGGTTTGGATTGGCATGAGAGTACCCAGACAGCAACATAGTGTCGACCCAGATCCAGGCCACATCTGGTACATGTGGATTACAAGCATACCAGATATGGGCCGGATCTGGTCCAACACTATTCACTGTTTGGGTGAGTAATTAATGACATATATATATATATAAACCATAAATATCAAAAGCTAATATTGTAATATGCTGTTAGCTGTCTTTGGCAACCTAATTAAATAATTAACATAAACCCTCCCAGGTAAAAACAGACAACATCTTCCACAAAAAGAGCCCCAGACAGTTTCTTGCATTTAAATTGGGGTCCTGAGAATGGTCAGTGGGGCCTCTACATACTACTTTCCAGGACATAAAGCAGAACAGCTAATGCACAATCACAACTCAGCCAGACTCCATTTATCAAAGCATGCATATTCATATCTCTGCATGCAGCTCTGAGAACCAAAGAACACGTGAGGCCCCTGGGAACAGTTTTGGGGTTCCCAGAGCCTTGCTTCAGCATGACAGCCCCACACATAGGATGCACGAGGGGAGATACGCCCTCAAAAGCCTCTTAATAGACACCATCCCAGACAGACCCTTGTCTGGAACCAGACTGAGCCATGTTCAAGTGCAAAGACTGCCAGACAAGGGTGGGTGGAGCCGGAGGGTGGAGTCATGTTACTCCATTGACTCAGACATCACAGACATCGCCTTCTGATCAGATTTCTGGTGTTCAAAAGTGTATACTTTTGCCTCCCACTACCATTGGAGGACACAATTCCCAGACACTGGGGTCAAAAAGTCAGTCTGAGGCAACTAATCTGCCACTCTGTAGACTAGACTGCATTTCAGATGCGCCATCTATTGTGTTCGATCCATGGGAATTCTCACAGGGCGGCTGAAATTAAACCATCACAATGAAGCTGTTGTTACGTTCTAATCCCTCGAGCATTTCGGGTTATGTATCTAAAGATTCTTGACAGTACTGCAATTGCAGTAATTCATATGCATGATTATATTTGAGCCATATTCTCTATGACACAACATTTAATCTCTCCTTCAGACATTATACATCATAAGTGTGTGACAGAAACACTAAGATGGGCCCAGAAGCACATCAATTTACTACTGTAAGGAATTTTTCACAGTATATTGCCATTCAGAAATTATTAGTATCCTAAGGCTTTGTACAAAGACTCATAACCTACTTTAAGTAGCTTAATACTTTGACCCCGAGCAGTGGAACAAATCTATATGGAATAATCAGCCATTTTAACCTTGTTCATACCTTTCACTGTCCTGATGGTTTTGCATTTCCAAATCAGTTATTTACTACTGCTAGCTGTTAAGCATGTTGAGGTGTCTACAATGTGCGAGTCATTAAGTGTAATGATTGCTTTGCTTTCCAGAGCAAGGAAGCATTATCTACCCTGCCGAGGCTCTTCTGTACTGCAAAAACAAATTCAAGAGTGTTTACATGAAGTGTGAAGTCAAGTGCCTTTCATACCCTTCATAATCAACAGACCTTTATAGGAAACTCGAGTGTGAGCGTGAAAACAGATTTCAAGGGTTTGCCTTTCTCATAGTGTACATTTTTGATCTACTCATCGATCTACAGTAGGACCGATTTATCTAATAAAGGACTGAAGCTGTTATTAAGGCAAATGATAGCCTTAATTCTCTGAGTTTTCAAAATAATGCATTTTGTATTTGCACTGTTAATTTGATTTATCTTTTGTTTGGATGGCAAAAACAAATTTTGTAAAGAACAATGATAATCTTCTACATTCATAAGGCAAATATAATTGTATAAATGCTACTTTTTGGACTTACTATTTACTCTGCGTATTGTTGATTCATGCAACATCAGGATATATAGTGATGTCCAATTCGCGAAAAGAATTGTTCTATTGAAACGGTTAATTTTAGTAAACTGGTTGAACACTGCCATCTGAAACAGTTCGGGGCTCGAGTCAGCACAGAACTACAAGTTACTCAATGAAAACTCACTTTTGGATGTGTCTGACAGGCACTCGAAATGAGCCAATAGGAGTACATAATCCAATGATGCTGGTTTTTCCCTACTCATTCAGTGTTCATCTTAGTCCAATAGTACACTAAACTGAGAACAGTACAGATATGTCTGACATGCTGAGAATCTACAGTATGTGGGCAAAATGTATGTTTCTGGTTTCTTCTGCTGTAAAGCATAAAGTATAACAAATAAAATGTATATAACAGTGATTCAATGGCAGTAGTTCTCAAGTCATCAGCACTCAAGAGCAGCAGTGAATGCTTACAACAGTTCTCAAGCCACCAGTACCTGTATCATGTCCACAAAGCACCAATGCAATTTTTAAATATTTTTTCATGGTCTATGTAAAAAGATGAATTAAGACTTGTTTATTTACTATAGATGTAAAACATCATTATAGAGTGGTGCCGGTATGACATCACTTTGTAGGCCAAAACACGGAAGCGAGTTAGCATTTTAGCACTTCTCGTCCCGAAGTCAATGTTGTTGTTTTTTTGAATGGGGTTTTGGTTAAATGGCTGGAATAAGGTTGTGGTGGTGAACACAAGCTCAAGACACTTTCACATTTTATTCTACAATGTAAAATACTGTTAAAAAATAAATAAAACTGTTATGTGTCTTGAAAAAGGCGGTTGCTAGCAAATGGCTAAATGGGGACTGTCGAGGGGATTGAACGTCATCATGCCGAACAGGTAAACTCAGTCATTATGCTCATAATTGTGCTCTTATAAACTATTCTAACTCAAACTTTCTGGGAATTAAAAAAAAAAAAAACTGGAAGGGTTGTGGGAAGCTTAGTGATGGTGACGTTGAATTTGTGAGACAGTGGTGTATAGCCGTTTATAGCTTACCTTTAGCTTTTAACTTCTGGCAACTGCATTTAGATGTATAATTATCTTGCTGGACAAATCGTGTAAGTATCATAAACTTTTGTTGATCGCAGAGCTTATTTTAGCAATAATTCAAAAGCCTAAGGGAAAATCCTATAGGGGTTTTCTCGAGGGAACTAGCATGTTGCTAACTGCTGGTTGACCTACAAAGAAACGTCATACCCGCACTACTCTATTGGGTGCTTTAATAATAGCATTATATAAATATATGTGTGTGTGACATAATTAAGTAGGAACTGGCAAATTGGAAATCATTAATTAAAAACAACATGTCTGAAAAACAAAAAGAATAGAACTTATCATCACTAAAACATTGCAACCATATTGTAATACACTGACTACAATTTATAGCATGCAAGAAGTTTAAGAAGTCTTGCAACCCAATACAAGACTTCTGGGGCTATACTATTCAACATGGCTAAACAACATGCACAACATGTAAAATCACACACAATTCTGATCCTTTACTAACTAAGAACAAACCCACAAACCCGTTTCACAAAAGTCTTTGTGAGCATTTGGACCCAAACCAGGTAAGAACTCTTCCAGATGCAAGGCATACTGGGAAACTGGTGACAGTATTTTATTTACTTCCTGCTTCACTGTCTTGTTTTGTCAAGTGTTGTTCGGCATCACAGGAGTTTCTCTGAGGTGAGTTATCTTTTTGTGTTTAAGTATTACCATAGTTTGATCTTAATTCCTACTAAGCAATGCCTTGTTTAGCTTTCAAACTGTAACTGGGTTCTTTAGTTTGACCTGCCTGAGCCAGTGTTACTCTCACACTGTGCTAAAGGATGGAAGTAAACTTTTAGTAAACTATAAATATTTCATGTATTTGCTAAATCACATCTCACTATATTCCCTGCTCTCCCCCTTTGGTATCTCACCCAGTCTCAGAAAAAAAAAATGTGTATGAACCTGATATTTAAATATCCTTTTTAAAGTGCTGTCATAAAAATGGTTTCTGTTCCTCTAACTACCCAAGATATAACAGTTATCCAGCACATTTCTTCTCAGCTCTGTGGCGAAGCATTTGAAAGGGTGTAATTATGGTTATAGACATAACACTAGGACGTCCCATTAGGGTGTAGTAGTGGGTGATTACACAGGTGCCATGTTGCAGAGCACAGACTATTAAAGAGCATGACCCATGGTGAGTGTCCACTCATCTCTGCCAACATTAAAGTGAAATGAGAGTTGATTACTAACCTCTGGCCCCAGACCGGCTGCTGATTGACAGTCCGCTCAGTTCCTCCTACATTTGCCCGCTCAATGCGACCGTGCAGTGGTAGCAGGCCATAGTGACTGAGCATAGCATTCATTTTTTTCTCAGATCCTAAAACATCAACAAAAACAATGAGTGGTCATGCATTTGTTAAAGATCTGAGCTTGAAACTGGAAAGTTGAATGTTTGAACCCTGTAAAGGACAAATCTTAACCTGTCATAAATGTGGTTAGGGTTAAGGTAAAATAAAATACTGTAAACTACTTTGCATGTGTGTTATGCAAAAGACAAATTAGTAATGACAAATATGTGGTTGCCAAGAAGTTCTCTGTGGTTTTTAGCACACTGCTATAAGGTTGCTTTAAGTGGTTGCCAAAGTATTGCTATATTACAGGTGTTCTAAGTGGCAGTGGATGCCGTTGCTAGGGTGGTGTGGATTGTTGCTAGGCTAGTTGCAGTACTGCCTATACGAAGAGCTCACAGTCTCTGTTGCTAAATAAAAACAACTTTTATTTAATAACATAAATATAAAAAATGCATTTTATGTTGAATGCTGTAAGAACACTTTCGTAACACAACATTCCTGAATCCGTCCCCAGCTCTTTGGCTGCAATACTGGGAAACATTTTTTTACGGTCTATGGGAAACACCAACAGCAGTTTTGGTGCAGAGAAGACAAAAAAAAAAAAAAAAAAAAAACGTGAACGTGAAACTTGTGGCAATATTTTTTGGCTATTGAAGTTTATGGGTAATTAAACATGTTTAACACCGTCAATAATTTGATCAACGCACGCATTTGAATTGATACAATTTATGTCATATAATTTAAATGATTTTTATTGTGCCATGCATTGAATTTTGAAACGTTGCTACCCTTGTTGAAGGAATCTTTTCATAGACTGTGTGACGACGCGTTTTAGGTTTTAAAGAGTTAGTTAGTTCACCCAAAACCTTCCTAGGTGATAGGCTACTGTTATTTTACTTTCTTTTTTCAGCATAACACAATCTTAGCATTTTTCTACGAAAAATATCCATATTTATAACTTCATAAGTAGACTAACTGCTGGTAATGGTTGTTGGTTGACCCAGCCATAGCGAGCAGCTCGCAAGTCGAGTAACTCCAGTCGAGTTCCGGAAGAAATGAACTCTGACCCGACGCATTAGCTACGTACTATGAGTCAAGCTTAGGTGAGCCTCTTGCAAACAAATAGCGCTCGCTCAAGCTTCTCCGACAATCCTCATTAAAACTTCTCGTTTTAGACTTCTAATTCGTGACCAGTGTTTTGTTTTTTGCTATCCTGTGCACTTCCGTGTTCGTCAAACGTCGGATGAGAGGTCGCTATTCGGCCAGATGGCCAGAACCCGACTTGTGGTCTTGAGCCCCATGAAGCAGTAGGCTATGGATTGTTTTTTTTTTAAATGACGGACAGATGCACTTTCTTGAGCTTCAAATTCAAAAACTTCCATTATGCTTGGAAGAGCCAGGATATGTATATATATATATATATATATATATATATATATATATATATATATATATATATATATATATATATATATATATATATATATATATATATATATATATATAATATAACGTTACCTCCGATTGAGTTTGGTTGAAAGCAGAAAGTCATATACTCCTAGGATGGCTCTATGGTGGTGAGTAAATTATGGGATAATTTAAATTTTGGAGTGAACTAAAAATGTATGTACAAAAAATCTCTAACCCAACATATCAGCGACATTAATGATGCTTTCCTTAACAACGCATGTAACAGTTTGTTTTGTTAAAACTAAGCTGTAAAAAGTAAAAAATCCTAGCCCGTGCATGAGGCCCAGCGGTGCGCTGCAGCCCCAGGCAGAAAGAGGGCAGCCGATTCCTATCACAGCGCTGCAGGAGAGAGGGAGATCATTGAAGAGAAGGAGGCAGGGAGGAGTACCGTGAGGGTCTGGGAGTGCTCGAGGGGGTGTTTGGGTGAGAGGCGACAGCGTGAGTATTGTTCCAGCGCCTGACTCGCCACTCTCAAGAGGCTCGGGGTTCCCACGGTCCGCACAGCAAACAAACGCACCTCAGCCTTTCTTCCCCTCGCTTTGCAGTGATGTCATTAATTACCATCAAAATGCGCGCGACAGCGAGCGAGAGTGTGAGTCTGCTCGCTAGTGTATATGCGTGTGAGTGTGAGAGAGAAAGAGCGAGCGAGGCAGCCATAAAGAAAGGGACCATTGTCTGTGCTGAAATAAAGAAATCTCCACTGAACCATTGTAAATGGGTAAGGCTGGAAAACGCACCAAAATGCAAGGGTTTGGTGAGTTATAGTTGGCCTGTCACATCTTGTCAGGAGCCCACAAATAGTGATGTCCAAATGCAAACAGCCTTGGCCTCTGAGAGACACTGTATCCCTGTTATATACTATATTCTAATTTCTGTAACTCTGGTTTGTATTTGAACATCAAAAAGAGGGATGGAATGATCTTTCTAAACACTGGCAAAGATACTGTGTGTATCTGTGAGTTTACTTGGCTTTAATTGGTGGGCAGAATTTACCCTTCAAGTTGGCTAAATCTGACAAATGTTCTCTTTGTGTATGTATAAACTCAGATTAGAGAATTTAGCAAAATCCAAACAAAAAAGTATTACAGACCTTTATTTAAGCAGTTATTCATGCTTGTTCAGTTAACCATAAACAATTATTGCACATGCACCTGTGCAACAGCCCTTAAGACACTAACCGTTTGCAGACAATTAAAGCTATGAGTATAGGCACAGCTTTTATGATTTGTTTGGTTTTGTTGTTCCTCTGGTTAAATCTCTAATTACATTCTGATAGCAATCAATAATAGAAATGTTAACAAAATGACATATATCCTCTGTGGATGTCTCGGGACCAAAAAATGTTTGTCCAATCATTGCATTTGGTCTGAATGCAATGATACAATGTCCTACTTGCCTGTAAACAGCTTATGCTGCATTCACTCCATGTTGAAAACCTAATTCTGAGATGGCAACCCGTGACGTTCTATACTCGGAACTGTTCACGTTCTCAGACTCGGATTTATGCATTTCTGTCATCACTTTGAATGGCAAAATTAATCTGAGGTAGACAGGTGGTACATGTAAGAGCTCTGCAAGTTGTTTACATTCATTTTTATTGTAATGTTATGTGCTTTGAGACATAGTGATTTATCACCATCTCTCGTCTTGTAAAGCTTTGCTGACTGCTGTGTGCGCTTGTGTTTTGGTGGCTTTGGAGGGCACTCTGAAGAGAGGTTGGGATCTCATGATTTCACAGCTAGCTTCACAGAAATTGCCTACCCTAACTTTAGGTCCCTGCTGACCTGTGTGAACATGTATAACTTCTAGTAATGTCTTACAGCGATAGACAGATGGATGAATGGATATATTTTCTTTTGAGGGATAGCATTGGTTAGGTTAATGCCTGTATTTTAAAACTACAAATGTGAATAAATGTCCCCATAACCTGATGGTTCTTCAATTTGAATAATAATAGTTTTACAGATTTATAAAGTAATGTTTTTTTTTTGGTTATAAAAATGTACTTTAGGGGGTTAGTCAGATTAGTCTTTAATAATTCAAACAAACTATTAAATAAAAGCAACTGAAGATGACCTCAATTACTAATAAATTAAATGTGTTTGTTTTTGTGTTTACCATATTTTAAAATAGCTCTGGGGATATTTAGAGGCGCTCATCTGGAAATATATAATTTATGAATAAAGTAAATTATTTTTAATTTTTTTTAATTATTTTTTAAAAATGCTATGGGCTCATTTAAAAAGCTAAGTAAATGTGTGCGGACGTGCCAGTTTGTGTGTTTGCTTGCATTGTCTTTCCATAAAGTTCCTGAACAGTCTCCTAATCATGATTTTATGCATGGCTAGAAGCATGTATTTGAGGATGCCCAGTACCGGCATCTTTCTGAATGCAGCAAATCTCTGATGGGCATTAGCGGTGCCCCGGCAGCATTGTGCCCTGGAATGTGAGTGAAATGACCCAAACCTCCAATCTAGCACTCATTACTTCTGGGTTGCCCAGCGGAAGAATCCACACGAAACACTGTCCTGCCTCATTGTGCTGTGTTTGGACCCACAATGATTGTTTTTAATGTTCATCCACTGGAAGTGATGGCGAGTCTGCACCATCAAAGCACAAGCAGATAATTGTGGGCATCTGATCTCTCCAAGGACATTCAGTGTTAATTGGGAGCTTCAAATGGGCAAAGCGGCCAAAGTGAGGAGAGTGTTTTGTTTGTGCCGCACAATGCGAGAGGTAAACTTTGCTCAGGCCATGAGATGCGTCTCGGCCCCTGACTGAACGCCTTGTTCTCTTCTGCAGTTCAGGCCTTGTGAAAAGGCTCATCTACGTCATTTATTCAAAGGCTGTCAGACATCTCGATAATTTGTAACAATAACCTCTGCTCAAAATGAAGAGTGGGATGGAAAGAAATTATTTTTCCATAGTGTCCTTAATTACTAATTGTTTTTGTTTTCAGCTGATTGTTGCAAACCAACCGTGCAAATCGTGTTATGTATTTCCAGATATTTCAGGTCAACTTTACTTGGCACACAGAAATTGTTGGATATTGTGTATAGGCTGCTGCTTGAATGGGTTGCTAACTGGCATGATAGGCTTGCCATTACAAGCTTGACTGCCCCTGTTGCCACAAGATGGTGCCACCGTGGCACAATGCTGTCCAGAGATGGGCACTGTGGCCTGCTCTTTTACACAGACCTTATTTATGTAGCGCTGTTGTATTACAGTAGGCTGTCTCAATGTTTTTTTTAAACCTGTCCTGGAGGCACCCCTGCCCTGCACAATTTGTATCCCCCTCATTTATCACACCTGATTCAGCTCGTCAGACTAGAAACCTCAAGTACTAAATTGGGTGTGTCTGATAAGGGAGACATACAACATGTGCAGGGTTGGGGTTCCTCCAGGACAGGTTTGAAAACCACTGGGCTATCTAAATGTATGTACAAAATAGATTATGCACAATAAAATAAAATAAAAAGTTATCCCGATTCTCCCACAATTATGAACCAAATGTTAATTACTGTGCAGTTTATTTAAAAATATTTCATTAATTTGAATTACTTAACATATTGGTTTAAATTCAGTGGTGTAAATTATTTAAGTAAATGTAATTAGTTGCTGTGCTTAAGTATCTTTTTGGCTACTTTGTAGTTGTACTGCATATCAAAAATATTACCAACTTTTACTCTCTACTTGACTACAATTTATGAATTAATAAATGTAAATTTTTAAATCCCATACATTTGTGTTGAGTAATGCAATTACACATTACGTTTAGCATGGCACCTAGCTTTTTTCTGCAGCAGTTTGTTTCTGCAATAAAGAAGTGATATGGCCATCTAAGGGCATTGAAGGTACTATATCTTGTGCGATTTGCCTTTACTTACTCAAACTTGTCAACAAGGCTACTTTACATGAATGAGAGTGCATTAGCAGGGAGCTGATGAATCGCAAGTGTTTGATTTATAAGATGAGTTCATGGCTGAAACCAGCACATCCAGTGCAAGAAGGCTTTGACTATTTCATTTTACTTAACATTATTTATTCGCTATATTGACAAGACCTTTTTGAAGGATATTGGTTGGTTTACTTATGGCCTTTTTGTTCACTGAGGCTTAACTTGAGAGTTTGTAGATGTTTAAGAGGCTGTTGTGTCGACCTTGAATTATTGCAATACTGAGGTGTTCCAGTTCATTTTGATTTTAGAAAATAAGCATGATTTCTCATACAAATCAGTTGTTTCTTATTTTCACTGCATGTCTCAGGTGTCAAGGATTAGTGCATCTTTGAGCCTATATTTAGTATGAATAAAATACTTAAGTATTGTTAAAATCAGATACTCAAAGACTTTTACTCAAGTTGTATTGGAATTGGTAACTTATCTTAGTCATTTTGGCTGTAAGGAGTCTGTACTTTTACTAAAGTTTTCAGATCTTTATGCCTGAAATGAATGATTCAATGACTTGATTATTAAGACTTCACTTTTTTAATTATTAAGGGAATCCAGGTTTTTGACGAATCTTTTGAATTAATGATTCTGTGACATTTTTTTAACAGTCACTTGTTGTCACCACCTAAAAACGTTCCATAGGGCCCAAAAGATAATTTTTGTTAAACTTTGTTTGAATCAAGTTTTTGTTAAATTGTATAGGTTTCATTATTTCAATTTGACATGCTTTTTAATTACTATATAGGCCTAGACTAAATTTAATTATTTAACCATTACAATGAAAAAAAAAAAAAAAAAAAACAGTACCCAGAAAAATTAAAACTAAATTGAAAAAAAACTGAATTTGGGAAAATATAAAGCAATTTTCATTGGGCCCTATATAGGCTATGCTCCAATTCCACTATACGCATTACCATGTGATCCTGTTTTTACCGTGCATACTTATGGTATAGCCTATGACATGCTCTAGGCTAGGATGGGGGTGATGGGGTGGGTGGTTCATGCATATAATACCATAAAGTGCATATATGCATGTCAAAAATATTTTTGGCATATACATTCCAAGAAATTGCACTGTTTAAACGCATTTTCGTGTCTTAAAGGAAGGGTATATAAGATTGTGGCCAAAACTGGTACTGCAATCACTTTCAAATGACTGTAGAGCGGTGTATCCCCTCTCCCCCTCCCCCTGACTTGCGGTTGCCAGACAGGCTGCAGGATCCAGCAGGAACAGGCAACCTGGATTGGTCGATAGGTGGAGGGTGGAGCTTCAGGCCAAAACACCAATTTGACAACATCAGTTGAGGGCTGCAACAACAACTTTTAAACGACAATATTCTGGCAGGAAAACTGTTGTATTTGAAATTAACATAATTTCTTAATGTCTAGTGACATATCAGGGTCATTTTATGATTAATTGAAATACATTTCTTACAGTTCTTTAAGCGTTTCGTTCATAAGCCTCGACAACTGCTCTATCTGTGAGAGAGGCACTGTCCAGTTCCACTGCAGATTTAAATGTTCCTGGATTTAGTCCTGCTTGTCAAAGATTAATAGGCATGACTGGCATAGTCGAATCATTGTCATTTAGTAATAAGATTACAAGGGCGTTTTAATCGAGATCGCGATCCTACCGAGACCAGTGGGATTTTTTATTTATTTTTTTATTTATTTTTTTAAAGAAAAAGAGCATGTACAGTAATGACAGATGTTTGCTCTAAAAGACTCAGATAATATTTCTGCATTCATTATAGCATGAGCTCAAACAGCAAATGTAAATTAATGAGAACTATATAAAAATTTAGCCCATTGTTCTAAACATGAGTTTCTTTTTTCTGCATGTTGCACTAAAAATAAGCATTGAAGAATATGTTGTAACAAGACTGGTAGCCATTGACTTCCATAGTAGGAAAAAATGGAAAAAATACCATAGAAGTCAATAGCCTGTAAACTGTTTGATTACCTTGACATTCTTTCAAATATCTTCTTTTCAGTTCAGCAGAAGTAAGAAATTCATACAGGTTTGGAAGAACATAAGAGCGAGTAGGCTAAATGATGACAGAATTTTCATTTGAGACTTTTAGTGCTGCCCTCCACACAAATAAAGGAAAACTTATTTATTACTTATTCATGGGAAGCAAAACTTCAAAAGTGCTGTTATAGGCATGAATTTTATATTTTTTTGTATTCATTCAAGAATTAGAATGTGTCATGAACATAATTGTAATGCATCATGCTCTTAGTTAAACGTATTTTTTTTATTGATTGGTTAATGCTGCCACATTTTTCTGATTGACCTCGGAAAGAAAGCCAAATAGGCTATATGCAAATGTTTTTTTTTATTTCGTCTTAAATAATTGCTTAAATAAAGGGACAGATAATTTCTTCTACACATTTGTTTTTGTGTGTAATTTTCGTTACAGCATGAAACTACTAAACTAAAATTACAAAAAGAGAGAGAAATTATTTCTTTAAAATAAAGCTTCCAAATTAGTAGTTTCACTGTGCAATTATTGGTTCCCCGAAAGAACATTTAAGTGAACCATTTTAATAATCTAAAGAACCTTTTTTGCAGTGGGGAGGTTCATGCTAACATTGAACTCAATATGTTCAAGCCAATAAAGAACCTTTTTAAGTATAACGACATATTGATCTCCATTACTTGGATATATCTCACCTGACCGTGATAAAATATGAGAATTAAGCTTAAAACTTATCAACACTGTATAGTGTCAAAAGCCAAAATAGCTTTAAACCAAAGCTTGCATACCTGGGTGGCACTAACTGACATCTCAGGGGGGTTGCCGGAGTCTCAACCCCCCAAAAATCTTTCATTGCCTTCCGTCTTTCAATGAGCTACACTTCACTCAATGCAACGCAGGAAGAAGAGGACGAAAAAAACAGTCAACAAATCACAACGTCCCCTTGCATGTGAAAAGAACCGCAGCAGTGTGTACTTGCTCTCACAACGGGCAGAGTGCATTAACATTCTGTGTTAGTCCTGCGCAGGGTTCTGGGCCCTGAAAGGAGAATCTGAATCGCTGTATAAGTGTGGTGGTCTGCTAGACAATGACTCCACTGTGTGACTTCCTCTTTTTTAACTTCCCTCTTTTGACAAGTAAAAACTCCCTCACTGCACACACAAAATTAATCTAACCTAAATGGCTCATCTTTTCAGGGTTTCTCTTGGTCATCACCATCTCCCACTTTGAATGTCTCTGTGAGTTATGGTGCAAGCTTTGCTGAATGGATTGAAAAAGACACTTTTCTCAAACCTTAGATATACGCTGATTCATTTATTCTCTTTATATAGGGTGATATATAAATGTGTGTTGTTAGACAAGCTTTTCTAAATGTGAGTAAAGTAGATTACTGTTTTTGAACTATGCAAAATGAGTTGAAATTTCTGAGTACTGACTATGCGGTCTCATATCTGATCGTGTAAAGGCTCTATAGGTTTTATGAAGGTTTTTCTTTCTTTCTCGCACTAACGAATTTGGTTTTTATCATGTTGCCCTACAGACGGAATGCTTCATAAAGAAATAATCTTTATTGAAACGAAGAGAACAGTAGATATACATTTTTATGCAATATACATTCATTTATATAAAAATATGTGAACTTACAGCTGTTCAAAAAATATAACCATTCAGATGCTTGGAAATATAGAAATTAATAATTATCATTATATATATATATATATATATATATATATATATATATATATATATATATATATATATATATATATATATATATATTTATATATATATTTATTTATTTATTTATTATTATTATCATTACATAAGCATCATGTGATTTGCTTTGACATTTCGGAGACGTGTGCCAAATCTCCAAACTGATCAAAAGCTTTTCAACTGGAGTTTAGAATGTCTGCGTTTCTTTGTCTCTATAGAAACGATTCAGTCTCGTGGTACGTAGGATTTAGACGATAATGAGTAGACAAAAGACCTGATGACAAAGACAATTATGGCTCGTGTTGATTATTTAGCAGTATGTGGAAAACATCCTGCTCATAACGCATTTTCAAACTGAATAGAAAATCAAATGTCATAACTGGTTACAAGTCACCTTCATCTTTAGTTCGTTAATTCAAAACATACTGTGAGCTGTAAAAGGCACATGTATAAATCTTAGATTAATATTGATTATCATTTGGGTCACTTCAGTGCATTAATTAGGTAAGCTATAATTTGAAAGAATGAAAAGTGTTTTTACGAAATATACGTTTTCTAAGCTAGATTTCTGATCTCATATGTGAAACAAAGGCTCACAGACTAATACCAAGTGTGCAATTAACCAGAGGCCCATTTGGCAGTGCGCCAAATTAGAGGAATATTTGCATCAAGAACAGTAGATATTTTCAATGAGAACGAAAGATTTCATCTGAAAAAGAGATTAATTCGAATGAAAAGTAGGCTACAGTACATCCTGAAACCTTCAGTTATGTTCTTTGCCAGATTAAATAATTCTTTAAAATCTTAATAATAATAATACAATTCATAATGCAAGTGATTTTAAATATTCGGTAATTTAATATTTGTTCAAATAGTTGAGTCTCCATGTACTGGTCTCTAGAAGTGTCTTTTGAGCAATGACAATCACACGTGCGCGTTCAAGCACAATTTCCCTCGTTGTGATCTACTTATTTAATCCAGTCTTATGTTGATTCCTCTATTTAAATGTTGAAAGAGGCCAGTGCATATTTTAGAATAAGTTGATGTTTAATATTTGGACAATTCTGTTGTTTCTAACTAGGACGAATTTCCCCCGTGATATGCCAGTCAGAAAATAAACCAATTTGTATGTTTAATTAGGCCTAATATTTATAATAGGCCTATAGCCTACTAATGTCAAAAAAAGTCGATTCGTATGATCTCGCATTTAGGCTATAGCTATAGGCTTTTTTAAGCAATTATGTTATATTTGAAGTTTTTCCCAATAAAAACATATAAGGCGCATTTGTTTGTCTTAGCAGCTTATGCATCCATCATGGCGGGCTTTTGTACTGGAGCTCTTAGTGTTGGCTATGCGCCAAATTTGGCACCTTCCTCTTGCCAAGTGTTACATTAGCTGTAATTATGTGTAAAGGGTCCTTTCTGTGTGCCGAACACTGCACCACAACCACTAAAAGCCAAGTCAAAATGGAATTACAACAGTGGACCTCATGAACCGCAGAGACTGGCTATTTATATAGGCCTCGAGTGAGTGAGTTTGCTGTCCTCTAAAACTTTCCCCTTCTCTCAGACACGGTCAGATGTTAAAGTAATTGGATAACACGCAATTAACATGGTTTAAATAGAGGATGAGCATTACTTTTAATGTATATCAAATAGGTTTGATATTTATGTACATACATTTGGCGCTCTATTCAATCATTTATTTTATATATTTTGTATTCACAATGTGAGTGTTTGATTTTATAACATGCATGAGAATGGTTGCTGGTGTTTACCAGTACAAGGAAAAGACTGAGAAAAGATCTGTTTATTCTCGCGATACAACGAGGTGCGATGTGACATCACGCACAATTAGCCTATGCATAAATTAACTCGCTATAATTAATGTTGTTGATGCCTTGATGTTCACACAGTTTAATATCCACCCAGCAGCATACACCAACGCACATGCTCTAGATGGAGATCACTGTGGGGTAGGCTATTGATACCTTATTGATTATTCAGGGTTTATTTTCATACGAGCCGTGCCTGTTAGTTCTGCATAATAGCATGCGTCTGTTTCAGGATAAATATCGAGTGGTTGTTCAATGCCTTGTTCAAAGGCTTGCGCCTTCTATTGTTGTTATTCCAGCCAAAAGATGTCGCCTTTTTCCTTTAGTTCTGCAGACTCGTGAATAGGCAGTTCGCGTGGGGCGCGCTTGACGGGGAAAAAAATTGAGGTCTCGCATCCTCAGTGTCTCATTATTATTGGAAAGCCATTCATACACATTTATGTTACATTTAAATCAAATGTGCCTGGGCTCTTTAATCGATGCATTATCAGCAAACAATGAAAAGTACAGTAGGTGCCCATCTGCCTCATTAGATATTCGCCATTCATCAAAGAGGCAGGGGCATTTGTTAGACTCCTGCGCACGCGCCTAATGCCTCAAACCTGTCTGTCATCGAGCAATGAAAGAGCCAGTCATGAACTTCAACTTACTATTTAGTTATTTCGAGAAACCCCTACCCTCTAGAAAATCATTCAAAGAGTTAGATTTCAGTTTATGTTTTGCGGGTTTGTGTGCTTATTGACAATGTCATTGTTGCAGACTAATTGTTCTCTGTATTGTTTTTCATAAAAATGATACTCAAAGGATGGGAAGACCATTCACCGTGGCTTTTTTGGTTAACGAGAGAAAGCCAGTCCCGTAGCAGCCCTAATGACAGGGTGAGGCGACATAGATGCCTACATCAAACTATAGAAAAACTGGATTCAAGCAGCCGGGGGGCTTAAGATATATTAAATTACCATGATTGGGAATTTAGGCATGGTTCAAGCCTGTTGAAGAGGCTGGGGTGTCTGAAAGTGGTGCTATTCATCTCGGAAAAGAGGGTCAGAAGGTCGGGGAAGTTCACAGGACCTGTTCCTATTCTTATGCTAACTTACAATACAGACTTTAATGCTTACTGGTTTGGAAGATATAAATGATCGGACAATAATCCCGGCGCTCTTGGCTTTGCTGAGCTGCTCTGTTGCTAATTGCTGCTCGTCTGGCTCCTAATGAAAGTCTTTCGGTGCTGAGCCTTTTTTTCTCCGTGGATCTTTCAGTATTTTGGGGATCGTATGGAAGGGGAGAGAGAGCAAGGAGTGTTGCAGCACGCTCTCTGCGTCTGAAATATAGTGTTTTTATGTCGCTCAAACGAATATATAATTCATATTTTTTAGGAATCTTATGATTTAAAATTAATTTCAGATGTAAAAAAAAATGCTGTCCAACAGGAAACTCACACTGTTAAAATGGTGTGCCATCCAGAGATATAGATAATAAAAATAATCTTTATCTGATCGCCACCCATACTCTCATCTCGTTTAAAATATTACGGGAAACAAAACAGACAGCGTGTGGTGCTACGTTAAGAGGACAAAATGTCCCCAAAGATGGCAATATCCGAAATCTCTCCTACTTTTTGGTTTCACATAAGGAACAGTTTATAAATCAGATTAAATTGAAAAATGAAAAATGCAGAAAGTTTTCTGTGATGGTAGGTATGTAGCCTATGTATGGGGATAGAAGATACAGACTCATTGTGTCTATGGAAGACTCATGTGGTTTAAGTCATGTAGGCCTATGTATATATCTATATAAGTTTGTTTATGGTATAACGGGTGGGACATGTTGTTTTGTCTCCCTAACATCAGGCCTAAAGATTATTTTCTCAGTGCTTTTTAAATAGGTGAGCCCTCGGTGCCTCTTTGTACAATAGTAGCTATTTATCTGCTTATGACAAGCAGAAAATCCGAGCAGAATAAATGAATGAATGCAAACGATCATACAGTACCACGTGACTTAACACCTGCAGTTGGCGAGCGCACTTTGTGGGTCATTTCTTCATTTTTTTTGCATTCTCATGCTTTAAATTTAATATAAATATGACGCAAGGATATCTTACATTGGAATGCAGAATTCACCAGGATAGGAGGCAAGGGAGGGTGTACATAAAAATGTAGGCCTACCATGGCGTCCTTTGATGTTAGAAACCGAAACGCTTTTTTTTTGTTTATTTTGATCAAATAGCTTATTTTTTCAGGGCACAGAAAAAGAAAATCCGTGTTTCTAGCCTTAAATAAAAAATATCTGAAGGCCTAAGTCTTATTTAGCCAGATGCTTTCAACTAAAATGTTGTATTTTAAAGCAAAAATAAGCCAAAGGAATTAATAGTGGACACAGAGAAAATTAATGTCATCGCTTTCATCTTCTTCTTTATTATTCGATTGGCCCTTTGGGAATAACTGGACAAACCACTTGAACCTAGTACATCACCTCTGACCCTTGTGTCAGCTGTGACGGTCCTCAAGAGACTAGTGTTGACATCAACTTCAAATCTGACACTGATGAGGTCCACTCTTCTGACTGCTGGATTGCAGATTGGTTAACATTTTTATAATAACCCACAATAATAAATAAATAAATCAAGGCAGATATGCATTCGGGTGCATAATCTAACTTATAACATAACGCTTTATTACAATAACAAAATAATTCCCCCTCTCCACACCCTCACCAGTTGCTATTATGCATTGATGATGTTTAAGAGGCTTGTTTGGGGCAAAGGGCACGTGTCTGGTCAGTTTGGAGTCAGTCTGCACCCTTGGTCCACCATAAACAGGTCACAACCCTTTATTGTCTAAACCACAGAGGTCAACAAGCTGTGGTAAATATAGGGGAGATCATGGTGTGTATCAGACACTTTTTGATACACTTTTCAACATTGATACAATTTATTTTCATAAATACATTTATTCTCTCTTTTTTAAATCTATATCCTATTTAAATTAGTGTCAAGAGTGCTTGTTTCACCTGCCATGATGGGTTGAAACATTACTAATACAATATACATTGATATTTTTTAATATTTAATGTGCGAACAACCATATGAGACCAGTTTGACTTCATTGGCTACATTTTTTGTAGTAGTAAGTTACCTGGCTATACCTTCAATTATTAAACTCAAAATTTTAAGTTAATACAATGAAGGAGATATCACAATATTGTGTTATCTGAACCACATTAATTAAATATAAAAAGTTGTTATAACAAATCATGAAAATATATATATTTTGTTAACAGTGTATAGGCCTACATTGCAAAGTGTTACAACCCTTCCGGTCTGGTCATATATAATATTTAGAATTTTAACATTTAAATGACAAGCTTGAGTGTATTTCAAATTAAACAAGACGACCTGCTGAATCAAATGATATATCATAATATACTCATCAAAATAAATTATAAAGCAGACCTGAACTTTATTTCCTCTTCATGTCTTGTAAATCATTTATGTTTTTCATAACTTCATCTTCCACCTCGGATGGGTGGTGTTTATGATTGGGATTTCACCCCTGTAGGTGATTTCTAATTGTAAACTAATGGTGTTACACTTACCCCGCGTTACAGCAGTCCAAGGGTCTCTCCTACTATATTAACTTGATATCCGACGACTAACGAGTCTCCTGTTTTTCCACAGGCTTATGCAGATATGAATGCTGCATGTTAGTTTAGATTGCTGGAAATCTAATACAGGGGTTGTTTATTTGCTCACAGTAAATGTTTATTGAATAGCTGGATCGACGTTCAGTGTTTTGTTGTTGTTGTTTGTTTTAAAATAAAATAAATGAAAACAATTAAATAAATGACCTAATTCTGTTTTGTCGATATCGTCAGACCTCTTTCTCTCTTTTTTACAATTTCTTTCTTTCTTTTTTTGTTTTAACCGCGACAATTAAACCATAATAAGAGAATAAACAGGTGGGAAGGAGTTTGATTATCCAACAACATGAAGAAAAGTTTCCGCGTCTAAAGTGTGCTTTTAAAGAAAGAAAATCTTACATGAGTCCAAATATTTCATGCACAGAACCCATAATTTGTAGCCAACTAATACAAGGTATTTATTAAACGACCGCCTGCAATAGGCCTACATTTAGGTCAGATAATTCAGAATTTTTTTATATTTTTAATCTGTTTAGCTTTGTGCGACCTGCAAACAATGAATAGCAACTGGAGATATTTAGCCAAAGAAAAATATTATAGGCCTAATATTACATTTCCGATTTTTAAATCTCCTAAAAAAAAAAAAGCTAAAGGCCTATAACAGCACGATTTCACCTTCATCGCGGAACTTACGATATCATTGTTCATTTGTATAAAGGTTTAAATGAGGTTTTGTGGTTCGACGTTTAACGAACGATTCATTTACAGGACTCACAATTTTTCAAATTGTTTTATGGTTTTGTGAACCGCGGAGGAAAAACCCATTCAAACTGAATTTTACTTGAAGAAGAAATCTTGTGAAATTGGTTAGATACATCAGCTTTATACATCTGATTTAACCCGCATGTGCTTTACATCAGGTATATTTCTCCTCAGCTGTCAGTGTGTTGAATGTATATTACAGCTCAATCATAACAAATGGAAAAACGATTTTTTTGCAAGGCTAATAATAAATGTTTACTTTATATATTCAATATTGTGATAGCCTAGGCTACTCTTTTAAGTCATACAACATAAATTCTTCACATAATCTCAGTAAATGATTTACAGAAAGTCTGCCAATCAAGAAAATCTCATTCACAAAATTAGATATTTAAACTCCTTCCTAAATTTTAAAAAACACCTTAAGGTGACTCATTCTATTCTGCTTCAATAAGGGAGGTGATTCATTTGCTGGTTATTTTCCACACTTTATTATGTGCTGTCCAAGGTGCTGACAGGAGAGCCCTCTGAGCCGTCAAGCTGCTTACAAAATAACTTGTGGCCTCTGCAGGTGAAGCCGTGGTTGACGTCCACCCCCTGTTAAAGTTCAGTTCAATACTAAAGCGGTTTTTCAATGTCAACAACCATTCAGATAGCTTTAATGCATGTTTATTAGAACAGCTTTACAATTGTAGTCATACATCATACAATTAGACAAATACATTTAGAGATAGGCCTACATAATACATGTAGCTACACACTATACATAGCCATGCATGATAAACAAAATTATATATACATTTATTTATTTATTTATATATTTATATAATGTTGCATAGAAACCGTCATACATTTGATCTTACGACCAATATGCGACGACCGTGCGCGCGCCTCTCTTCCAGATGTGAAATGTATAAATCGCAAATGATCTGGTTACAGATCTCCCCTTGTAAACGCCACGCAATGGCGCTTAATGTCATTAACATATAAAAGAGCACCAGTCCACGTCTAAATCCTTTACTTGAGAATTGCGAGCGGCAAAAATAGCTTAGATGTCCAAATAACCGCAGAACTCCGACTCTTTGCCACAAGGAAAAGGGTGTACATCTGTTTAAACCCTGATGTGGTGCTTAACACTTCTTCACGTTTTTATAAATATGAACGTGGGCGTGGATTTTAGCAATACTCTATGAACGTTCATACATTTTACTCGAGACAAGGAAGTATTAAATGGGGTGTGGGTGGAGGATCACAGATATTGACATTTGTTTCAATAATGCCACATCTCATTGTAAACATTTGACACATTAAGGCACATTATTCTCTTGAGTTTATACAAAACTATAAGATTGTCTGACACATTTTTAATATCTTAGAATTAACTGGGGGGAACAGCCCAAATTCCCATCCACTATTAGTGACTGTTTGAAGACTGAACAGTTTTAAGACACCCAGTTAAATCAATTAGTGCACATTTTAAAAGCCATCCCTCACGTCTGCTTGTTTAATATCCTCACAGTGAACCATCTGGACGAAATGCTGGACACTGGATTCCTGAGGTGATGTGATTGACCATTTGATTCAAACGTAGCTGGATGGCCTCCGTTTCTCCGGCAGCTGACGACAACCATGGGGATTTTTCAGGTTTTGTTGCCAGGAGCCTGGTTAGAGATAAAGAAAAAGAAAAAGAAAAATATTGTTATGGCTTACTGTTATGATGCATGAATGTCAGATAATATATTGGCATGGACAACAATGTGGAGAACTCAAGTGAAGGTTATCCCTGTGATGTTAGTCAGTGCTATTCATTATAAAAACCACATGAAAATTAACATTAGAAATAGATGCAAAGATATGAGAGTTGCATGGTCGCAAGGGATAAATGAAGCCTCTGAAGATGTTTTTTTAACACTTCTGAAAGGAAAATAAAATAATAATCCTGTGTGCCCAAAACTGAAGTTTGTTATGTCTTGTTTGTGAACGTCTCTCCACTCTCAACTTGAAAATATCTGATCGATTGAAATGCAAATGAAATGCATTCCCCCTCTTTTATAGCTGGTTTCCTAATCTAGTTGTCTAATAAACCCAGCATTGTGTACTATGATGAGTGTTAGCTCTTTGATGAAGGTGTTGTTGTAGTCGCTTTGGATAAAAGCATCTGCTACGTGCAAAAATATAATGTAATGTAAATGCTTATGAAGAGTTTAGAATTATCAACCAGTCTGCGAAAATGGTGAACTGAAACAATGCAATGCAAACACATGCTTTCAACTAGTTTTAATGGCTCTTGTTTCTCACCACAAATAGATGTAATAGGTTATGGGTTTGTTACACTCCTAAAACTCAAAGGTTGTAGATTTTGGAAATCATTCTGCCGGGTTATTCAGTTGTTCTTTTAATGAGAGCAATCAAGCATTTAAATTGCAGTATGGTGTGTGTGTGTGTTTGTGTTATTCTACAATTTTACTACATCAGCATGTTCACTCGGCTTAGTCATTATAGTCTTAAAAGGATGGGATTTCGAGATCATTTTAAGTATTTTATTTTGCTTCAAATAACGTTGTCTGTTTGGTAAAAACAAATGTGGTTATCTAGTGAAGGGTAATGCATACAACTTCCCAACACTTTTACATTCACTGGCCGTATTTGTTTTCAATCCCTCATTCTTCATTTGCTTCCAAAAGTGGTGCAAATCTTTTCTATACCCCGTCACCCTTAGAATTTGTGTACGATTTGTACCAACGCCATTACCAGTTTTACCCAAATTATATGTAGAGAGGTTTATGGACAATTTAATCCCTGCAGGAGACTTGGCAAGACCCTTTTCTCTGTCAATTTTCACCCTCTGCTTCATTCAAGCCCCCTCTCTCTTTCTGTGCCTCTACAATGTGGGGTTTCTTTCCGTCTCTTTTTTTATATTCCCGCATATCTTTTTTCCCTTCTAGCCCCCCCACCCCCACCCCCATCCCAAAACCCTCAGACAGCATGCAGCTTATGCAAATCACTGGCCTTTTATTCTCAGTTCTCGTCCTCAGCCTTGAATGAGACCTCAAGAAAACACACACTCACTCAACTCTCACTTGTTCTCATCACCGCGCTCTACTGTAATGGGAACAGAGCCCTTCGTGACATTCTAGTTGTACTACTATGTTGATTCTAGAAGAAACATAAGTTCCTAGTATCTTCGCATCTGTCCACCACCCACCAAACTGAATTCTTAATAAACTAAGAGAGGAAAGTGTATTAACACCGTAGAACCAAAGACCAGGGATCTTTTTTGTACCAATAGCAAAAGAGGTACATAATATCTTTGGTATATATATATATATATATATATATATATATATATATATATATATATATATATATATATATATATACATCGTTCCTATATGAGAAGTTGCAAGGAGGAGGATTATGGGATGGAAGTAGACATTATAGGAAGGGGGGGGGGCTGTTTACCAAAGTCACTGCGACAAGTGGGGAGGGTGGGCTGATGAATATAAAGTGCTTGCTGCCATTCCCAGGGTCTAGAACACACACAAGTGCGCTGTATATATAAGAGTGTGTGTACGGAGGGGCAAGCCAACCAGGCTGACTTCCCTCAGACACTTTGACAGGCGGGCCTTTTCACCAGCGCATTGCTGGGCCAGCCAGCCCTCGCTCCCTTAGCAACGGCACAGAGTGGAGAGCCCCCCTCCAGCCGGACACCAAATGACAGGGGTGGGGGACAGGGGCAGATAGGGTGTGGGTTATAAGGGGTGAGCTGGTTCACAGGGGTGGATGAAGAAGTTCCCAGTCTGGCTGCATGGGACTCCTACAGGCTTTGAACTTGAACTTGACTCTGATAGCAACAATGAGGATCACACATCCTTATGAAAATCATTTACGGTAGTCACATTAATGAACACAGAATAAGATATTCCCTTTGTCTGTACAATGAAAGTCCAAGGGGTTCAATGTTTATTTTTTGGTGAACCATCCATTTCGGAGTAGATCAACAAATATGATGTTTCAACAAATGATAAAACTCGCAACATAAAACAACAATTTCCTTACTATTTACATTTTAAAAGCGATGGTAATTCTTCTCATTAGGATGTAAAGTGGGCAAAAAGCGAAGCAAAGTTACAAAGTGAGGATAATTATATCCCAAGGTCTTTTATAATGGTGGGGCCATGATGGAGGTTTAAGTGTTCCCTGGACTCCACTCTCCTGTTTTTGAATTCCTAGCCCTGCCCTTTGCTCTTGCGTCCTCCAGGATACAGTTTATTGATGTTCCTGTGAGTGGCTGCTTTAAGGATTTGCAATGAAGGCTTAGCTTGTGTCTCATTTTAATGCTTTATTACAAATTACATTGCCAGACCTTTTCAACGCAACTCTAGTCTTCTTTAACCTCATCTTTGGCACTCTTCATTTTTATCAACAAAAGAGAAGTCTGAAAGAACTGCTTTCATACGTGACAATTTTTTTCAAGGTTATGCTCTCAGAACTTATGATTTTAATGGCATAGACCTGAATAATAAGGACCAAAAAAAGTGTTCATTTGTCATCTAAACTGATTTGAAGTCACATGAGGGTACTTCATATATGTAGATTCAGCCTATAGCCTCGCTTAAATGCATAATTCACACAATGTCACCGTTTACACACCCTCATGTTCCAAACAGGCATGACTAATACACGCATAAAAAACATTCTGAAAGGCAATCTTATAGTTTTGTGTTACACATATATAGCAATATGAGGGTGAATATTTTAATTTTAGGGTGAACTGTCTCTTTAAGGTACAATGCTCACTTTCATCCATCTGTCAAGCTTGGTCATGATCTAGATTAAAGTGCCGTATACTTCTGTGATCTTAATGTCTCCATTGTTGTTCTGGATTACCTGCGTCTAATTCAGTTTTGATCTACCACTCTGCTGACTGCGGTTCTTTTTGCAGCCTGTTATTCCAGCAAGAGTCCTGCTCGGGAATCCCAATCCCAAGCTTTTCAAGACCACTCGTCCAAGGACGGGGAAAAAAGGTGGGGGGAACCATTTCAAAGCTCCCCCGTAGCTGATACAAAGCTAAGAACAACCCTTCGCAGGATAATCGTGTTTATCCCCAGATTAAGACGAGATCGACAGCTGAGGTATCCACAAGGGGGAAAAAAAGGGGAATTCTCCCGTAAAACACACAATGGTCTTAAACGCGAACCCAAGAGATGCTTCTGAGTCATTTCTCTCCACTGTCCATTTCTCAGTTATGACCACTGATGAAAGCGATTTACAGCGCTCACCTACCCTTGTTAAGTGCCTTCAATATTGTCCATTCTCAACCTGTCCTCGAGAGATATCTCTTTAGTAAAACATGCCAGAAATATAACTTCTGTATAAGAACAGTCACCACGAGCACTTGCCATGCAGTCATATTATATACGTGTCACAATCTAATCTGGCACAACGTTTTTATCAGAGCAAGAAGAGCAAGAAATGAAATCTCACAGAGCTGGCTTTCAGAAATAAATATGTGAAACCCTATAACACTGGACATAAAGATGACATATGATGGGAAGAAAACTGTTAGTATGCCAGACAAATATTCCCAGATAGCCACCTCCCATAGGCCTTTGATATTAACATGCCAGCTGCAGCAACTGCCACATGAGGCCACAGACTGAGCCAGACAGTAAAAGCCCTCCCCCCACCACATCCATTCCCCACCAAACACATGTTTCCTCCATATTTCATTGTTCATCATCAGTGTATTTATTAACGTCAATTGTTTATCTCGCTCTATTTTGTCCCGCCGTGCTGGTGTCGAGGACGGAAACCCTCAGTTGGTGACACAATGTCCTCGTAGGCTTTGCACACAAGCACTCTACTGCAATACTTTTTATTCTTCGATTTATCAAAAATAATTCCTCCTTTCTTTGTGGCTTTTGCTTTGCTGTGACATACTGTCGCTGTCCCAGTGTAAACTTTCTCTGTGGTTTTCTGTATCGCTGCCTCTATTTTACTGGGTAATATATTGTAATGGAGCTTTAATTAATTGCTTGCCCAACTACTGTGCCCTAGCAGAAGAGGGGAGAGGAACAAACTCTCCTTCAAACTCGAATTGTTTGTGATTTTACATGCAAAATGCATTCTTTTTCAAATGTTTTACATTTTTATAGAACATTTTGTGTAATCGAAAGGTTCCATGGAGTCTTCAAGGAACCATCCAGGCCAACAAAATGCATTTGAATTCATTAGCGTCGACCTTAATTGATACAAATCCTTTGGAACAACTCGATACTCTAGCACGCACTGCCAAAATATGAGCAATATAAGCACACATGATTGTGCAAATAATCACGCACTTCCGGGTTGCGCAAGCATACAATGGTGCTAGCACTGCACAGAGGAGAAATAAAGCCCTATCCTGTCCTCAGCCGTTCCCTGAGGATCGTCTCTTAGGGTTCGGGTGCTAATTTAGGCATCTGGCTCTGTCTGGGCCTGAGCATCTTTCTCAGCTTATTACCCTCCACTGTCTCTGGCACTCCATCCGTACAGACAATGGTGGGAAACAGGGGGGACCGCGCACCCACGTCAAGTGCTCGCCGTACAATGCTGCCATTGTAGAAGAGGAGAGAGGTCTGGAATAATAATGTGGGCACTATCAAACTGTTTACCAACACAGAGCCTACAGCTAAAGATTTGCTCTTTATTTATTACTAATCATCATTAGTGGTATTGCTATTGATGCCTGAATATGTGTAAGGAGAGTTTGTGTAAAAATAAATTAAAAAAAGTCCCTGAAACAGACTTTCTTGACTGACTGACTGACTGACTGACTGACTGACTGACTGACTGACACACACACACACACACACACACGCAAATTACCTTGTGTAGAATTGATTATTGTGCCAGACACCTTGGGAGACATTTCAAAGATTTGCCCTTTTCAGTCCATGAAAATATCATATAATCATTCGAGTCATACCTAAAAATCCACATATACCATATCCATAAAGAGAGCTACAGACAGTAATCCAAATATGACAAGGAATAAGACCCCCCCCCCCCCCCCCCCCACACACACACACACACACCCATTTGAATTACTAGAATTTCTTGAAATGATTCATTTGGACTGGGGTTGTTTCACAGCAATATAATGCAATTGTTGCTTGCTTGATGCAAAAAGAAAAATATGCATATGGACTCAGATGCTTGCGTGCGCATTCTGTTTGACTGAAAACACAAAGAACTGGTAAACCACAAAAACAATACACAGTTCAGTGCATGATTTGCATATTGAAAACTGGAAAAATCTGGTATGGGTTTGGCACCGTGCCAAGCGGCATAATTAACACTTTTCAGCCACTGCTCTGCAGCAGTCACATTATGCTCTGACAAGCATCCACTCCCCCTGCTCGACCGCTTATATTCACACATACACACACACACACACACACACACACAACACGAACACACAAAACGCAAACCTGAACATTTATTCTTGCGTCTATAAATTCGCAAACACATATTTGCTGTTAAACCATCTCCAGTTCTGATGCTGTTAACCTATTGGCCACTTAGGAAAACGCAATGTTGTTGTGTAACAGTATTGCATTAGACTCTGTTCAAGAGTATAAAATTAGTTTTGTGTCCCTATCTGGGATTTTTAAGCACTGAAGGTCTTTTACATAAAACCCTGAGAGATGCAGAGGAAGGAAACCCCTCCCCCTCGCTGCAAGATACACAGCCTAATTAGAAATTCCATATTAAAGGTGCAGACGCTCATTTCCATGCTACTATTTTGTCTAAGGATGAGTGTAAAATATGTGGTCAGAAACAGATTGTTTATTTTTTTTGCATGTAGATGGAGATAACCATTTCCATTTATTAATAACATCTGACACAAATATGCGCTGTGATAAATCTTAAATCACTATCTTTCTGTTGAACCGGTTCACTGTGTGTAATCTTTGTTTTCTGCCCATTACAGGCATGAGAAATCCTAAAACCTCCGGTTATTTCTTTAAAAAAAAAAAAAGGACAGAGGTCGTCCTTATCTGTCACATGCATGACAGAGAAAGCAAATGCTCCTTTTTAAAGATTGCAAAAATAATGTGTTTGCATTCAGATGCACTGTACTGCGTATTCATCCCTGGAAATTTCTAGAATACATGTAAAGACTTCAGTTCTCTGCAAGAAAAAAGACATTTCTGAACGCAGATGGAACAACAGTAACAAAGTCTTTTTTTGTCTTGGCTTTGAATTCAAATTTACATGTAAACATTCAAAATATAGAACACTGCCACGTGCCGTTGCTAAAGCGCCGCTGTGCCTTTAATTGGGGGCTCAGTCCTCTCTGCTTGTTCCTATGCAATTATGTTAATATGCAGAGCTTGTCTGCTCTTTTTCATTAACTGAGGCGCTTGCATCATTGTTTCCTTTATTTGTAAGCTCCACGGGCACCTTCCGTACATCAGTGATCTTTTTTACACGTCTTTTTTGATGGGCTATTCTGCCAAACCTCCTCTTTTAGGATAAAATGTCAGTCTTTTTTATTATTTTTTTCTCATTTATGGACAACGAGGTCTTTTAGGCACACAGGGTTTCCACGCTCAGTAAGTATGCAAAAACGGTTTTCTGTTATTACGAGGAGGATTCAATGGCTTTAAATATTCAGTAGATGACGCATCATTTGTCTCGTCTTCGCATTTCAATACGTTTCAGTGTATTTTGAATATTTATGCTCTGTTCATGTTTGTTGTTTTGGTTAAAGCACAAAAGCAAAGCAAATTTGTCATCCTAGAGCAAATATGTTTCAGAATGCCTGTGTTCCACCTATTTTCATAATTTTCTGCGATAAGCACTCCAGCACAGCTCTGCATATCACCAGCGATCCATTATGACGCAACCAGTCGCCTTTGTGAGGAACGTTTCAGTATCTTCCATCCATTTCAATGACATAACACGCAGCTCTCTGTAACCAAGCGGCCTGCGTAAATTTCCTCGTGCCACGTAACATCCTAGTGAACCGAGAGGGCAATGTGATGTTTTGCAACTCTCACTTTCTGACCAGCTAATGATACAAACCGTGGCTATTATGAGAGGCAACAAACATTACAAAAAGCATGTTTTAATGTTAAAGAGGACTCTCACACTGTACCATGTTTTTAATGTGGTGAGGGGCACTTGGCACCTTTGTGCCAGCACTTTGGTGTATCATTAAGTGGCAGAAACAAAAGTGCTCTTCAGGCCAGGTTGACTCTGTTGCATTGGTCAAGAGGAGGCAGTGTATCAATTAACTTATTGAGTTCAAGCAGCTCTCACTTTTTGGTTTCATCTGAAAATCTGATCATTTCATGTGTAATCGTTGAAGTGGCATGGCTCAGGATTTAGTTACATGAATCTGTCCATTGCAAACACATAACACTACCTCCAGTCAATTAACGCAGCGAGAGCGTAAATTAATAGCTACATTCCGTTTGAAAATATGTATACAGCAGCACGAGGGATTCATTTGCGTTCAAAGCTTGCTACAAATCAGAAGGTCTGATGTGTGTGCATATAGATAACAGGGCCATTGTCTAATTAGCCAGGAAAGATGAGAGTGTGTGTGATAGTTCTTTTTAAGTTCTTACGCTCAGAACAACCACGAAACACATCCATCCTTTTTAAGAGACATATTTGCGTAAGCATTCGTTTGCTTAACGTTTCAAATTCCCTGGCAATGCAAAGCAAAACAGACCGAGCCAAAATCAGTCGCAATAACGCAACAGCTAGTCTGATATAGGCAACGATGCAGCTTACCTCATGCCAACACAGCCATTTTAGGAATCAGCAGCCAGTTTCTCCATCAAGATGGCTTCCTGAAAGCACACCCCTCATTCAGACTTGCAGTCTTCCAGCATCTGGTGGTCCGTGGCAACTGGCAGCCTCTTTGTCCCCATTGGCACTTGGGATGTAGACTCTCACTCCTTTCTTTTTTTCCTCTTTTCTCCGGGGGCACAGATGGCACTAAATGCTTCCGTTGAAGAAGAAGGGAGGGGAGCTGGTTGAAGAAGGATGAGGGTTGACTATTATTTTTCTTTTCTTTCATTTGGACAATTGCACCATTTTTTCCCTCTCTCCCTCTTGCTCAAAAAAGGCAGTGTAAATGGCTGGCAAGGGGAAACAAGAAAATAAAGGACAAAAAGCCCCTTTTAGCACTGCCAAAGCAGATGTCATGGCAACTGCTATATATCATTTCTTTGGATAATCTAAGCGGTAACATTTCTTGTTGCTATCATGCTAAGTAACTTAACCAGCGACAGACCAGACAATACTAAGATCCAGATATTAGTAATGTTAATAGTACATAATACACAAATCGTGCAAAGGCATGCACGTCCGGCTTTTGTGTTATCATTGGCAATGCTGGCCACTGTGAAGGTATACTGAATCGGCCCACATCAATTACTGTCCACCCATAATTTCATTGAATAACCCTTATTCAATTGTGCTAGGTAACCAGTTTAGCTGGAAAAGATCATTGTTAATGAATGATGACAGAATTTCTTTGCTCACATTAATTTTACATAAAGTAATATGCGATGTGATAGTGGCCCATACATTCTTATCATTATCGAGATGGAGACAGACATATAATTTCCTCTCTCTGATCATTTATCGCATTGAAGCCTTTGGCCTAATGTCCTGCAGTCATCCTATCCACGTATTCTCAGCCATGTTAAAATACATCACGGTTTAGATTTATTTTCATTCTTTTTCACACAGGTCATGCTTTGAGGGATTTTTCATGAGATAATTATGCGCTTGTGTTTTTCCCCCGGTTATGATTAAAAGCTATAGCGAGCCCTAATATGTGCGTGAACTGCATAACGTCCGCCTGATTCGATTTGAAAAGCACATACAACATATACAGCATTAATATATAGAATAATCAAGAAAGCCTTTTGGATGATGACCTGCTCTTTACTGTAAAGAAATTATTGGTGGCTAGCCCAAATGTGAAACTGATATTAGTGTCTTTAAAGGCTAAATATCTACAACTGAAATTTATATATGCAATTTGTAAAAGAATGCCTGAGCATCGTTGGGGCTTGGATGAGTGTACATTTGTGAGAAAAAAAAAAAACAAAAAAAAAAAAAACAAATCACACTTGCATAAATATAGCAAAATGAATGTAGATATTGGCCACATAGCCACAAACAGAAAGCTTTCATATATATATATATATATATATATATATATATATATATATATATATATATATATATATATATATATATATATATATATATATATATATATATATATATATATATATATATATAAATAAAGAGAGATAAATAGATATATAGATATTCTGATGAAAGATTTAATGCATGTAGTGTCTTGGACTTGACTGAGCACATTACTATTTGCATTTGGCTCCTTTCAAGTGCATGCATTCATTAGCATATACTTTATGATTTACTGTGTGTTTGCATCAGATTAACTCTACAACTAATTGTTCTAATTACAATGTTGCATTGTAATACGCTTTGATTGCACTTACCAGATGGTGTTTTTTCCCCTTAGCTCCAGTCCTCTGGTCTCTCATAAAAGACACTGCAGTTTGAGAGGCTACAGTAAGTTGAAGTAATAAAAGACATCAGGATTAGACACTAATCAGAATATTTACATTTGACATGCAAACACACTTAAAATCGATAAATTATTATACATCATTTACAAACAAATAAATGCCAGACAATTAACCTTGAATTGGAAAGTTGATCTAAGGTCTAATTTGCTCCTTAAATCACACACACGTGAAACATCTTTTTTCAAATGTGGAAAATATAGAGAATGTAAATCTGCTTAGTCAGCTCATGAAACAATCTTTTTTTTGTTGTTAAATCACTATAATTTATTTGCTAGTTATTGCAATTTTACACCTTATGTTTTCCCCCTCAAGATGTAATTATCAAGATGATTTCCTCTTTATTCAGTTTACACTCAATTTACACTTTGATAGTGTTTACACACCCTATTTTTTTTTTATAGCATTACACCTTTCTGTCTGTTTCTGAAAATAAAAGTAGCCTATTCAGGATTATCCTTAGAGCAGTAAAACAAGAACTTTCAAGCAAGGAAAGTCCAATTCAGGTTACAATTTGATTAGGCCTACACACACCTTTGGAATCTTTTTCTAATTTGTGATCGCGTCAGGATTTTCATGTAGCATATTCCTATTGTTTCACTATAACACATTTTATACTTTTTTATTTAATGATAAAGCATTTTTGAATATAGTTTATACTTAACGGAAGCGCATCGAAACACAGACTAGTATGTGTGTGTGTGTGTGTGTGTGTGTGTGTGTGTGTGTGTGTTTTGCGTGAAGCGGACCTCCAATAACTAGCCCTTACACTTATGAATCGATTTTTAACTCTAAACATGTTCAACTATTTTGTTTTTTAGTCATTTTTACAGTGGCGTAGGAGAGGTGTTTTACAATGACGTCTTTTGACATATAAAAAGGACACGAGGATTACAAAAAATAAATAATAAAAAAATCATTCTGCATTAATTTCCGCTGCATCTTTGACATGTGGGCCTACAGTCAGATTAATTTGGCCAATCATAATGAAGCTGCTTCAGCATGATGTCATTGCTTAAATTGTGATTGCTAGTTGGGCCAATGACGTCACGTTCATGTTGCTCAGATCGAAGTTGTTCAAAGCTGCAATAAGGTAGGCTAATACAGTTCAATTCATACAAAAGTGCTTAAATAGCGCCTATAATTAGGCTAAGTTTTCATTCAAAACTGATATTTTGTGGGGCTTAAAGTAAAACAAAAATTCTAGCTGTCTAGAGGTTGTGAAAAAATAGTCTGAAATTGCCTACTTTCTGCTTAAAAAAAGTTTAATAATTTAAAACCCATTGTCTCTAAATCAGTCAGTGTGACAAACACGCAGGAAGCCATTTTGTTTACAAGATTTGTTTAAAAGGAGTCAGGTATGCTTATTTGTCATCGTGAGAGAAGAGATTTACAACCAAGCCTATTTGAGAATCAATGTACCCTCGATAATTAATAGACTAATTGTAAAATCCACATGAAGTCCATTTCTCTAGATTATACCAAGATCGAGGTCCACGCGCATTAAACGCAGGCCTCATTTGCGCGTGCCAGGTGCTGAACAAAAGCAGGCATAATACAGTGAGTTTTGCCTGGTAGAGGTAATGATATCGGGTGGTTTGAAGCAAGAAGCAGTTTGGGAACTAGCTAGGAAGTTTATCCACTCATTCCGCGTAAAGTTAACAACGCACAACACCGACAAAAAGCTTTTTTGCATGTCATTTAAAATTACAAATTAGCAACCCGATTGTGATGTATAGCCTAAGTAAAACAAATAAATAAATAAATAAAAAGTGAACGTTTGCTGTTCATTTTCCCCTTTGGAAATAGCACTGCAATTGTCTTGCTTAATTATTATTATTATTTTAATATAAAATAACTGACCACCTCCTTTTATTTCTTATAGCTTTTTAATTGTCACACTAAAGCACACATTTACCAACAAAACCAACTTTGATTGAATTAGTCAAATTATAACTTCAAGAAACAATAAGGAAGTAAAAGTTAAAACAAGCATTCATAATTAATACTTTTGAAATGAATAGTAATGTAAATGCAGTCATTGGGAATGTGTTTAACATATGATTGTTTTTAACCAAGGCACTACATTTACGAAATCGTCTGAGATTGAAATAGTGTGTCCACTAACGTGCACGTGTCCAAAGGTGCACTGAAAATAATAAAGGATGAAACATTACTTGACCTATCCGCGCGGTCGTATTACTTTACATTGCAGTGATTTAAATTGCCTGTATGACTCACACAGAGGGCCTGCTTACCTCATGCAGTTTCCCTGCGATCATTGCTTCCCACTCAACTTGTCCACATGCAGTTAAGGAGGACGTTTCTACTTTCGGTTATCTAGCTTTATGAAGGAAGATAAACACTCATACAGCTAGATAACCAAAGACAGCAACTACCTCCTGTCAACACTTTTTAAATGGGGAACACCTCATAAAGTTGACCTGATAAATGAAAATAGTGTTAATGCGCAATAAAAGAAATTCCACTCAAATTCCATTTAATTGACTCTTTTTATAGACCTGTTAACAAGTCAAGTGTGGTCGTGGATTAGCCCGTGTGCTGAAGACATATAATCCACATCCTCAATAGTAGGCCTGAAGTTGCGGTATATCTGTCTGGGTGCGTTTCAAATTGAGCCTTTGGAGTTATTGTCAAGGTTTCTATTCATCAAAACCGATTTAAACAGGATTTTGTCCCTGCCTTCCGGTCAGTAATAATCTTTTAAAATGGCGATTATTAGGTCATTTGGCTCGTTGGGTCCTAACAATCACATTACAGGTCTACATCGTGCATCATTAAGGCTATGTTCATTATAATTTCGCAAACTGCAAACGGTAAAGCCTTTTATCCAACAGTTTGATTTCAACACAAGACCCAAATAGTTTACGAAGTTAGCATTGTATTTAACAAGGATGTATGCAAAGCATATTTCAGTAGTTCAGTTGTCTACTGAACCCACGTTCCCCTCACGTAAATGTGACGTCATACAGTTATATATATATATATTGCTTATTCAATTTGTTGTTGTTATTATAGGCTATAATGCAAATTGGCAAGCTTTTTCAATTTACTAAGACCCTTATATGCGTGCATATACACGCATGTCACAAGTGCATGCAATAAACAGATAACACTTTACCAAAACACATGCCCCTCATTTCAAGATCAAGTAACTGCAAATGTTCCAGATATTCTAGATTCACCTGCTGAGAGTGCACAAAGTCCAGACAGTGTTCAGAGGGCCACATGTACTTACCACCGAACATGGCCTTGTCTGTCACATGGGGTCAGTTATAAGCAATTTATGTAAAATGTTAGCATTATACATACATACATTCATACATACATACATACATACATGCATTTTTACAAATGGGCATTTATTTATCATTTAAAGTCAATTTATGGACTACTGTCTATGAGTTATAATGTATTGTGAGGGAAACATTGGTTCAAGCTGTACTATGAGTCAATTCATGGTTCAAATGACCAACGCACAAAGAGTAAGCAGAAATTATTCAGATAATAATAAAAAACAAATCTTACTTTTAATAATTGACGTACATATTCCTCTCTCTGTCAGAAAGTAAGCGAGTGGCCGTGTGTCGGGGACAAACAGAGGTTCCCGTGCGTCTCGCGTTAAAGAACATGACGCTAAAATCTCAGAGCAGCGCAGACGCCTCTAGTCAAACGCCAAACTCTTCCGTGCATCTCTTCGGTGATGCGTTTCCATTCAAAACTCGCAGTCCTTAAGTATTCAGCCATCGAATGTTGCGTCTCAGACATCCAGGGATTACAACGGACAGTTTAATTTCCAATATGGGGAATTCCACCCTTGAAAAGCATGCTAACAGTGTTCATGCGAGTACGTGAGAGGAGAAATCTTCACGCAATGTTCTCGTTCTCATTCCCTTGCCTTCTGCGCTCTGTGGATCTGATGTTCTCTCTCTCCGGCTTGAGAGAGTCTAGTTTCTGACTAAATGCATCCTCCTCTGGCAGTTCTCTCCTGCAGTGACGTCACTCCGGCAGCAGGCAGCCGAGCGACCAATCACAACCACACGCGCGTGCTCCCTTTCTCCCTCTCTCTCTTCCTTTTTGCGCGCGCGCTTTCCTTGGTTTGCTGAGTGCGCGCGCGTCAGAGTGTCTCCTATAGGTTCCAGAGTTCCTATAGTAACCTAAAATGAATTAAATCATGCCTATAGTTTCAGCATTCCCCTGCAATATTTGCCCTTTATGAGCAAGAGGTCTGTGGATTTCAAATGATGAAACTAGGGTATATTTATAGCCTATCATTTCAAATGTACTCATCGTGACTCACTATAGCCTATACATCTTTCTTTGGCTGCACTCTGTTATCATGTGCCTAATTGTTATGTTTCTAAAGAAGCTGCTGGAACCGATGACAAATCCCTGTGCAAACACACTTGTCCTATAAAGCTGATTCGTTGTCTAAAGAAAAAAAGACAAAAATACAAGACTGTAAGTATGCTTTAAAAAATAATTCTGATAACCCAATGTAGAGAAGAATTATGTTGATGAAGTGGATTGGGGTAATTAAGGACACTTTTTGCAATGGTGCACTATTCCCATATGAACCCAAAACAATATTCTATATCAAAATCGTATGCCATCATGAAAGTCCCCAAGATCTTCCTTTAATAAATCAGGAAAATCTTTTCAGATGTTGTACTTAAAAGGAAAATGACACACAGGCTATATTTGTGCTTATTGTGCCGTACGAATTTGTGGATTTTCTATTGTGGGACAGTTTGCGCTGAAATCTGGGACGCTGTTTTGGGTTAGAAACAGTTTAATTTTGGCGAAGCACGCTTGAAAAACACTCCTGGTTAAATGCGCGTATTTGGTTTATTAGTATCAGTAAACAGTTTTCTTGCTGTCTTCATCGTTTTGTCTAAAATGTGCGGATTTGGAATATTAAATACAATCATATAACACATCCACCATATACTAGGCTACTTAAAAGGATTTGTTACAAATATATGTCAGATTTCTGGCAGCAATAATAACCAGTGAAGTGAGTTAATAAATAGAGCAAAATAACTTGATAAAAGATTCAACAACGAGTTTTACTTTGGACCAAGGGATGTCTTCAAAACTGTTAGTTAACTTTTATAATCTGCAAGTAATGAAACATGTATTTTTAAAATTGTAGCCTTATGGTAAAAGCACACAGAAATAAGCAGTCCTTGCCAGAGACATGCATGGACTCATCAGGGTCCCGTTGTCCTCTATTGATCTTAAAACAAATAATATTGCTGCGTTCATTTAACAAAAATACACGTGGCATTTCATTTTCCTCAATTAAATAACACTGTCCCACATTGGTCAAAACACGCTGTCCCACTTGCAGGCAAACAGACCAAAGATCGCTTCCAACATAAAACATTTTTAGCAATATTATTGCAACATTTGATGTACAAATAAATCACTGTAATAACAGTTGAGAACATTCTTTTATTTATTACAAATGTATTTCCTTGACATTAATTTTGTCTACGTCACTGACCTTTGAGTGGACTTCACCAGAGCTACTTACCGTTTGATGATTTTTATGACCACAATTATGGCATTTAGAGTGCGCGTGTGCAGAAGATTCAGATGGAAATTGGTCATAATAACTATTTCTTGATATCCACTGCATCTGCGTGCTCTGATTGGCCAACTGTATTCCATTTACTAATTTCAAAAAAATCTTGTTACATGTTTGACATTTGAAATACTCATTCCTGTTTTCTTCATTGTTTGTTTTTAATGAATTAATCTCCTATGACATTCTGTTGTATACTATTGTATAATAACTAGGCTATTATTATTATTATTATTATTAGCTACTATTATTATTATTATCATTATTATTATTATTATTATTATTATTATTATTATCATTGAAGGGTCTTATCGTTAAGGGTCGACTCGTTTAGTTTTTTACAGCCTACAAAAGGAGTTTAAAAGCAATCTTCACTTTAGAATTTATTAGAATAACTTTATAATACCAATACGCGCGCACCCATAATTAGCTGAAAGTCAATTTATAATTAGCCCTACTCAGTGGGTAAGACAGTGAAACAGTCATGCATTTTATAGGACTGAAGGGAGAGAGTCCATTCTGATAGCAGCGGATATAGAGGCTAACTGGTGTTATTTTCTTGACCCCGCCACGCGGTATGAAGGGCGTTTAAGTGAAGAGTCCATTCTCTTCATTCATAAAGGTCACTTGGGTTAAAGGAATGTCCTGTGAGTGAGTCTGTTGAGCGAGGTGCCTCGTGCCCTGCTGCCGAGAGTGTCGTGCAGAGCACATCGCTTGACATTATACAGCACTTTACCATGTTGATTTGAACCTGTAGAGAACCGAATGGGCCTTACGAGAGCGCATGTTATAGCAGTCTCTGGCATGTTATAATGGCTAAAGAGAACAATTCTCCATCTTTGATTATCATAGAGAGGTTACATTTCAAATTAGTCTGCATGTAAGTGGGTTACTGATAATAATAGATATAGACTATGTGAGAATTTTGTGGTAGGCCTACTGCATGTAAAATCATTGCTGTATGAGCTAACTGCTAATTGACACGTTCTAAGTTGACACTAATGTAAAAGTGTTGCAAGGCCTTTTATGAGACTGTAAAGTGTTGGCGCAAATGAAGGACGTTGTAATGTGTGAAAACTACCACTTTGACAACAGCGAACCTTAGCGGTGATTTTCCATATAGACTATGTTGTCATAAATGTGCACATGAGAGGAATATTATGACCACGCACGAGTAAATATAAATAAATGACACTGAAACGGTTTACAAATGTGTAAAATCGCCCTTTAATGGCAAAAAAGCAAAGAAAAAATGTTGATCGAATTTTTGGCTCTTTATTCATTTATTTATTTAGCCTATTGTCTGTAGATGTAGGCCTACTCGAGATGTTGTAGGCTACAGATTAAATGGCCTGCTTTGGTTAACACATTTTCTGAATAATTGCACATTATTGATGACTGCACGCGCATTCTAAATAAACACCATTTGACATCCGGCTACAATGTAAACAAAAACCAGCACATAACAACATAAACTGTAGGCTATGTGGTTAACAAATGGTTAGTCTAGCCTACACCTTTTAAACAAAATCTCATTTCAAAAGATTTTTATTGTTGTAGGCTAGTCGAAATTATTAGATGCACATTTTTTTGTTTGTGTGTAGGCTATTAGTTTTGTCAGAGTGGCAGCTGATCGTTTTAATTGAACCGGAAAATAGTGGCATTCGATTCAAAACCGCAGCATAAATATCTAAGACATTCATTTTACAGGGACAAATAGGCCTACCATTTCAAAAGCATGGAAAAGGGGAATTTCTACACAGAACTGCCACAACTTTATTTACGTTACCTTTGAAAGGATTCTCTATTAGCTATTAGGCTATGGATTTATTTAACCCGAAATTGAATTGTAGGCTAGATAAAGCATGAATCCGCGCTTGAAGGTGAGAGAACTCCGATTTTCGAAAACATTCTGAAGATGACCGTTGACTATTCAAAACCCCAAACATGGTAAATTAATGTAATTAATTACTTTTGACATTAATTAATTAATGTCAAAGTGAGTGGAATTTCAGACAACTTTTTACAGCGGTCTAGAACAGAAAAGCTTGAAGTGTGGGGTTATACAGCCACCTTGTGGTTATTTTTATACACCATTAGGTTAAGTTATAATAAAGCTAAAGCAAAACTCTCTTTAAAGGGTTAGTTCACCCAAAAATGAAATTGATGTCATTAATGACTCACCCTAATGTCGTTCCACACCCGTAAGACCTCCGCTCATCTTCAGAACAGTTTTAGATATTCACAGTTTAGGATATTTTATACTTAGTCTGAGAGCTTTTCTGTTCCTTCATGAAAGTGAATGCACACTATAGGCCTACTGTCCATATCCAGAAAGGGAATAAAAAGATCATCAAAGTAGTCCATGTGTGACATCAGTTAGTTAATTAGAATCTCTTGAAGCATCGAAAACACGTTTCGTTCCAAAATAGGCTAAAATGTAGGCTATTTTCGATGTTTCAAAAGATTCTAATTAACTAACTGATGTCACACATGGACTACTTTGATGTTTTTATTCCCTTTCTGGACATGGGCAGTATAGTGTGCATACACTTGGATATGCTCTCTGACTAATATATAAAATATCTTAAACTGTGTTCCGAAGATGAACAGAGATTGTAGGCCTATGGGTGTGGAACAACATTAGAGTGAGTCAATAATGTCCCCGGCTTTAAGCATAGCGGTGTCGAAATAGAACGTTTTACCCCTGGTTTCACAGACAGTCCTAGAATTTTAGCTTTTTAAAATTCATGTTTGAGCCGTTTTAACTGGAAGCAGCTTGGAGGCCTTGACATGACATATCTTAAAATATCTCATGATTCATCCCACTAATGACAACTGGCACATGTATAAAAGCTACTTAATTATTGTAATTGAACTAAGGCCAACTCGAAGCAATGTTTGGGAAACCAGGCATTAATGTCTTTCTGACCCACATATAACGTCAACCAAAATGTTGTAAAAATGCGACCCCGGCAGGACTCGAACCTGCAATCTTCTGATCCGAAGTCAGACGCCTTATCCATTAGGCCACGAGGCCTACAATATGACGTTGTTAATCACGTGTCACACCCATAGACTGTAAACAAAAAAACTCAGTAGTTTTCTAAGCGACAGAGGGGCGTAGGTGTTGTTTTGCATTGGTCACTTCCACCGATAAGACAAAAGAGGGCGCACACAGACAAAAGATCACTTACTTTCCAAACAAGACCGTCAAATGAGTCAGATTATTCAGGTTTACTGAGATTACACAACTACAAAGCAACGTTTGATGGTTAAAACAACAATTGAGGGTTAAAATTACACAGTAAAAATAAGCACAGACGCTATTGCGCTTACTGGCTGCGTAAAAAAGGATAGATGATAGTAGCGATTTACAAATCTCCGCTGGCCGCATTATAGGATTCAAATATTAAATAATGTTCTTTTTTTTTTTTTTTACACTGAATGTTTGCTGCTTCAATCCAGATCGAGTAACGTTAGGCTATCTGACTGTAGAGAGTAAAATTTAGTATAGGGTACGAATTCTGTAAGGCCTATAGAAGATGTGACTAAAACTAAACTAAAACTAAGCCTTTCAAAAAAACAAAAACAAAACCTTTACAACTATTTAAAACTAAACTGATTTTGAAAACAAACATAACATCTGTGAAACCTGTGGAAACATAAAAAAGCCAAGTAGCCTAGGCTAGTACATATTTGAATTTGTTTTTAATTTGTTAGTATTGTTTTCACATTCTATTATTTCATATTTTTGTTTGTGTTTCATCTGAGAAACCTAGTACTATCTTAATGAAACTAGGATTTGATTTTATTCACAGAGACACTAGGAGAAAAAGGAAAAGGCACACATATATAATACAATATACACCTTTTGCACATGCTCATGTCAGATTTGGACAGGTCTAGAAATATAGTGCTATATAATGTAAATACAATGTCTTGAAGTAGTGTATCTGTGTTTGTGCATGTATGTGACTCATTTGTAGGATACTAGTGTTGATGGTACCCAGCTCGTTCTGACATTAACAGGTTATCGGATTATTGTATGTTATTTCTCGGTAGTTCTTCTGTGGTAGTATGCATTTTTTATAGTATGCTCCTTAATCACATTAATATAAAAATAATTTATAAAAAATATAAAGCACCTTGAGTGCCTCGAAAAGCGCTATATAAATGTAATTAATTATTATTATTATTAAAGATTGCTCTGGTTTCACATATCTAAGTAATTGTGTTGATTTGACACTGACTACCATAGATTGGTTAGGGAGGTTCTTGCTTCAGTTACGTTTTTCTCCGTAATGAAATGTGGTCTGATTTAATTAATTTTTTTCTGTCAAGGCAACAGATTTATTTCATTATTTATGAAAGAAAACGCCTTTTACATTCACTAAAAAATTGTCCAAGAGTGTCAGAAACCTTCAACAGTTCCTTAAAAAAGTGCTTGAAATGTGACCGAATGCATCAAAAGTACATTTCAAAGATGACCGACAACTGATAAAGTACAAGTTAACAATTAATCAATCAGGAATTTTTTTTGCTATAACAATGAGATGCACTATTCTGAAATCGACGTTCCTTAAGATATTAACTACAAAGTTACAAAAATTACAAAGTTCTTTACTACATTGGATTTTTCCGAACATTAATTATTGTTGAATTGGAATAAAGTGGTCCTGTGTTGAGGCTTGATCTCCTTGATTCTCTCCATGGTCTTGTGAGGGGCAGGGAGGCCGTCCCACTCCAGTGTGTGGAATTCAGACCAGGCTGAATTATTCTGTTATTTGGCAGTTCACAAGCTGCTCTCTGCCTGAGCTCCTCCATGCTGTACTGGTCCTCTGTGGGGAGAGAAGAGCGCCTCCATGTCGGCGGAAGAGGGGCATGCACCAGCTCTCGCATCTCTTCTCTTGATTTCTGAACTCTTTCTGCCTCGGACTTGGCATCTTCAACAACTCTGCCCTGGATCCCACCTGAAAGCCAACTGTCACAATTTGGACCTGAGGATAGGTGTAAAAAAAACACATAAAATACATTCTAAAATGAACCACAAAAAACAAATGGAGCCCTTGTCACTATATCTTTAATGCCGGCAAGTTCTCTGGGCCTGAGCTCATCTCAGATGATCCACAACACAGTGGAAATGTGTGTTGTGGTCAGAGGAGTCCATGTTTCAGCTTGAAAAAAACTGACCTCAGAGTTCTAAAAGACGAAAAGGACCATCCAGACTTTCATCAGCGACAGGTTCAAAAGCAAACATCTGTCATGGTATGGAGGTGGATCAGTGCAAACTTCACTGGCATGTGTGTGAAGGTACCACTGACATGGAGGCATATATTGGGATTGTACAGAGGCATTTAATGACATTTTATGAACATATCACGAAAAGGAGAATCTGACAATGACAACCATAAACTGTTGAGGAGCTGTCTTGTATCAAGCGAGATTGGAGGGAAAAAAAATTCTAAACTGCAACAATTCGTGTCCTCAATTCCCAAACATTTAAAAAGTGTAATTAAAAGGAAAGGTGACACAGTTCATATTAAGTTGCTCACTGAAAACATTAGACATTTTTTCTTTGTACTTTTGTCAGTTAAATGAAGTTAAAATTTGATTGCATTTTACTAAATTGAGGTTGTATAAATGGAAAAAAGCTCAGTCATTCCACCTGAGGTTTTTGAGATTCATTGACGAAAGAAAGTAATAAGTACGTTAATTAAAAGAGAGTTAAGTAAGATTAACGTTTCCTTTTAGACCTAACACTTACTTTACTTTTTAGTTAAGAAAGCAACAGTTAACTTAAAGGGTTAGTTCACCCAAAAATGAAATTGATGTCATTAATGACTCACCCTAATGTCGTTCCACACCCGTAAGACCTCCGTTTATCTTCACAACACAGTTTAAGATATTTTATATTTAGCCTGAGAGCTTTTCTGTTCCTTCATGAAAGTGTATGCACACTATACTGTCCATGTCTAGAAAGGGAATAAAAACATCATCAAAGTAGTCCATATGTGACATCAATTGTTTAATTAGAATCTCTTGAAGCATCGAAAATACATTTTGGTCCAAAAATAACAAAAACTACAACTTTATTCAGCATTGTCTTCTCTTCCAGGTTTGTTTTCAATCTTCAAATAAAGATTCAAACGGTTATGAATCAGCGGATTGATTCATGATTCGGATCGCGTGTCAAAATGCTGAAATCACGTGACATTGATGATCTGAATCATGAATCAATCCGCTGATTCATAACCGTTTGAATCTTTATTTGAGGATTGAAAACAAACGTGGAAGAGAAGACAATGCTGAATAAAGTTGTAGTTTTTGTTATTTTTGGATCAAAATGTATTTTCGATGCTTCAAAAGATTTTAATTAACTAACTGATGTCACACATGGACTACTTTGATGTTTTTATTCCCTTTCTGGACATGGTTAGTAGAGTGTGCATACACTTGGATACGCTCTCGGACTAGAAATCAAATATCTTAAACTGTGTTCTGAAGATGAACGGAGGTCTTACGAGTGTGGAACGACATTAGGGTGAGTCATTAATGACATCAATTTCATTTGTGGGTGAACTAACCCTTTAACTAATTTAATGGGTTCATTTTAAAGCATGCTCTATGAATTTAACTTGGAATATGCTACTTGCATAAAGAAAAAAGGGGGGAGGGGGTCTGAAAAATAAACATGATTAAAATACTGAACATAAAAAAAAAATAACATTGCAAATGAACATTTTTACTAAGCAGCTCTCACCTTTGCTTTGTTCCCCAGCGTGATTTACAGGACAACACATTTCCCTCAGTTTGACGTTCAGCTCCTGATTTGCTATTTTGCAGAGGGTTAGCTCTTTGCTGAGGTTGTGGATCAAGCCTTCATACTGCCGCTGTCTACCAGCCAGACCCTCATCCATTTGCTCTGGAAAAACAATAGATTGCCAATACTTTCAATTTATTTGCCCATAGTTATTTGTGAACTCATGGATGGCACTGCCTATTTTGTAACACCAGCAGTTCCAGCAGCTACTAACAAACCAGAGATACATTCCAGAGTATGTGAGCAGAGCGGAGCGATTTGAATGGAGTGAGGAGCGGATTTTTTAAAAGTCGGAGCGTTGTGGTTTTCATTCGCTCCGAGAGCGCTCCACTATCGCTCCATCACGAGTATATTTCATGCCAACGTCCTATAATATAACGGCATTTTTAACCAGAACTCACACGTTAAACACATTTAAGTAGCTTGATTCAGATGGATCACTCAAATCAGAAAGAATGTAAAGGTTATGATGACGGTGATGGTCATGAGTGGGATTTTATAGTTCAAGGAATTTTTTGTACCTTCTACTTACTGAATATGATCGGGTGAAAGCGCATTTTAAACAGGTAGCACTTGTTCACACACAATCGCTCTAATGCATTCAAACAAATCTTACAGTGCTTATCTGCTTACAGTCACCCGTGTCTGATTTTGAATGAGCAGAAATCAGTAATGTATAGTGACCGTAGATAAAATGTGCTATTTTCATGTTTCCAAACTAAATTTTGCACTGCAAAAAGCAGCAATGATATTTAACTTGTGATGCTGATAAAGCCTAATAAGCTTGGTATGTCGTAGGAAAAAATTTTCACTAGAGTTCCAATAAACCACATTGGAACCTATCATTTCTTTTTTTTAATTCAATGTATGTTATAAAGCAGACTTTTGTGATACTTCAGAGCTTATTTAATTACATAAAAGTTTATTTTCTCAGAGCGAAGATGGAGCGGCGTTTCTGATATCAGTGAGGGAGGAGTGGAGAGGGGAGCGGGAAATGGTGAACCCGGAGCGGAGCTGGAGTGGAGTGATTGTTGAATGCTGAGATCGTGGAGGGGAAATTGCTGCCGCTCCACTCCCCTCACATACTCTGATACATTCTCCAGTGTTGTTTTGCAGTGAATTACAATACTGCAGCGGTCAGGAGTCCAACCTCGGCACTGCTGCAGCAGTAGCTGGATGTTTCTCTCGTGTTCTTTCTGCTGCTGAGTGAGTCTGCGATCCGCTTCAAGCTGCTGTCTTTCCAGAGCTGCTTCCAACCACCCAACCAAGTTCTGCTGCTCATCAACTCTCAGCTCCAGCTCAGCCAGAGCCAGCTGCAGCCTCCTCTCCTCCTCCCGAAGACACACAACCTTTTCAATACACAAAGCATTGTATCAGTCATATCACTAGAGTAGCAGGCCAAGCAAATAAACAAATACTACAATTTTCTTCTAAAGCTCTTTCACAATACATGCTGTTCCAAAATCACACAAATACACAAGTCTTCGCTTTTTTCTTAATGTGTTAAACAGCTAAACTTATAAGATATACTAAAAGGAAGCATGAATTTAAAAATAATGTGAGAAAATGTGTGTCTACATTTGCCAAAACAGGGTAAAAGTGACCACACAGGCTAGAAGCTAATGTGTGGTTGTGATAAACACAGACGTGCAAGTGTTGTTATAGTTTGACAGAGATCTGGTGGTGCTTTACGGCGGTCTGCCAACTGAAACGATAATAGATCACACCTCTTTGAATAAAACTCACCACAACAAACAAGTACACTAAAGTGTCATCTTATAACTTCACAAGTGAAATTAATGAGAATAACGTGAGGAAACTTGGATGCCGTCTGACCTTATCAAAGTATTTACAAAGCAGCGCTCTAGTTTCAGAGGCTGACAGATAGGCGAGTTTGGCCATCAGGTTCATCTCCCACTGGGTTAGCATGCTCCCTGACGCCCGCAGCTGCCTCTGTCTCTGGGTGATCGCCTCGTTTTTGTACTCGATAGCAGCATCCAGAGCCTCAATGGCCTCGTCCAACTGGAACAGTGTTCGTTCTTCCTAAAGTTTAAGGAAGAGGACAGGGCAGCTTAGAAATGGAATTTGCACATCATGTAAACAAGTATGGTTTGGACGTTTTCATGCCAAAAGTTGAAGAATTCTAAAACGATCGAAGCCAAATTTATGCTTTTATATTCTAATTTCCTAAATTGAAATTTTAGAATAATAAAAAAAAAACTAAGTTTAAAATTCAAAGATTCTAAAGCATAAATTTCACTAGGACATTTGAATTTCAGAAGATTACATTTTTGATTTCTTAAAAAGACATAAAACAAGTATAAAGTTCTAAAATTCTAAAGCATAAATAAAGATGGATATTGTAATTCCAGAAGATAAAGTTTTAGAATTATTAAAACTATTAAGAATTCTAAAATTGTAAAAACATATTTATTTGGCTAGGACATTCTAATTTCAGAAGTTAAAATTGTAGAATTCTTAAAACTTAAGACTTCTAAGTATAAGAATTATAAAATCCTAAAGCATAAATTTGGCTAGGATATTCTAATTTCTAAAGTTAAAATTGTAGAATTATTAAATGTTTACAGCATTTAAGGTTAGAATACAATACAGAACTTTTTTATATCTAAACAAATTTGAAAACACTACTAGACAAAGACTTTCAATTAGTTCCAAACACAACAAACTTGTGCAGAAATATGCACCTTGTTGCTAGGAGACACAAAATGAAAACAATATTTTCTGTAGAAAATATCAAACATGTTTGATATCCTCTAATTGGATGGAATCAGTGTAAAGCTAAACCATTGAGTCTCTGGCAATCGCACACTACATGATTTTTGAAATGTGTCGATATCAACTACCAATATCAACTAGCTTTCCTCTAGCTTAACCAGTAGAACATGGCGCTAGCAACGCCAAGGTCATGGGTTCGATTCCCTGGGAAAACAAGAACTGACAATAATGTAAAATGTGCCTTGAATGCAATTTAAGTCGCTTTGGATAAAAGCGTCTGCCAAATGCATAAATGAAAAAATGTAAATGTACCCAAATTCTGCAGACGGGCTAATCTGGGCAAAAGTTGTGTAGTATATTGCAGTGTTAAGTTAGCAAGGACAGTCTAAATATAACTTTAATAATTCTAAAATTCGGAAACATGCAAACGAGATGCAGTAACGTATTTTATGTGAACTGGCCTCAGAATTCTAATGTTGTAAATTATATAATGATGCAAACAAATCTGGATGGGAATTTCCAAAGTCTAATACATTCAAACAATGATTGTTGAAGAAGAACTGACTTGTAAAATTCAAAAAATCAAAGTGATTTCCACCTCAGGAGAGAGCAGGTTGCCCTGTCTCAGTTTGTCGTCCAGCTCCACCCTCTGTTTGAGGAGCTGCTCCTTCTCCTGCCGGAGGTTGGAGATCTCCTGTCTGATCTGCTGAGAGTCCTGAGCACTGCCACTACGCAGCAGACCGTTCCTCTCAGTGAGCTCCCGTTCCAGAGACTCGATTCGGCTGGACAAGGTCAACAAGTCTTTACTGAGAGCCTGCAGAGAAAACAGACAACAACTTTTAAAGACTCATAATATAGTGGAATAGTGGATGATTGGATGATTGGATGAAGCAAAGCCATACAGTTTATACAGACCTGACTAGAGCGAAGCTTTTTGGATTCCAGGCCACTGCGTTCCATGAGCAAGGCCTCTTTTTTGGCTAAGATCTCCTCTCTCTTGGTAAGCTCTCCTTCCAGGTCATCAAGACCACGCCGTTGATCCAAAACCTTCTCCATTTCCTCATCAAGCCAGCGTTTCTGCTCCTCTATCTTCTGCTCAAACACAGATATTTTAAATGCATTCAAGGCAAACATTTTAATTATGTTAATTCTCAAAAAAATAAAAAATAAAAAATCAAACCCACATCCATGAAATCGGAAATAGAAAATTCATTGCTTCAAGTTAAAAACATAAAAACTGTACCAATACCAGGCTGAGTGGAATTTAGGCAACAAAATAAACTTTGAACATGTTGAAAAAAGCTACTGAAATATACCCTTAGCCACAAGAGAACAATAATAAAAATCTTTCAAACATCAGTCAAACTATTAAACACCATGTCTGAGTAAACAGATCTAAAAATAATATTTTATTGCTGTTATTGCTGGGTAATAGCAGTGAGAAGGGTTTGATGAAAAGAGCACGATTTCATTTTTCTGTCTGAACCCACCTGCTGTTCCTCTAGTGATACGACCGAGCCGTTACTTCCACTTCTCCTCTGACGCTGGAAGGCAGCGATTTCCTCCGTCTTAATCCTCAGAATTTTCTGCTGCTGTTCGTTCTTTATCTCCAGCTCCTTTGAGAAAGAGAAACAGGCCGTTTGGTAAATCATTCGCTACTGAACAACAAGAATAACTGGGAGACTGAGGTTTCTCTGTAGATTATTTTTGTTGAGAATACAGAGAAAAAAATGACTAATGTTAGCCCTTACAGAACAGAACTGAAAAAACAACAACTGATGAACAAAGAAAGACCATTAAATGTGTAATTTCTGCAACACCAGCGGCACCACACAAAGAAAGGCCCGAACTGAAGCGAACTAAACAGATTTTTTAAAATAATTTTTTACATTTTATGAAGAAAATTGTTTATATTTTATAAACCACCATTCGAAAGTTTGGTAAAATTTGTTCTTGACTTTGAAAGAAGTCCATTTGATAAACTATACAATAAAATATACAAATCCATTAACAATCCAAAAACAGTAATATTGGAAAATATCTATATATTTTTAATACATTTTAAAAATGTAATTTATTCCCATGATGGCAAAGCTGATTTTTCACCATTATTACTCCAGTCTTCAGTGGGACATGATCCCTATTAAATCATTTTAATATGCTGATTTGCTGGTCAACAAACATCAATGTTGAAAACAGAGTTTTTTTGTGGAAACAGATTTTTTTTTTTTTTTCAATATTCTTTGATGAATAGAACATTGTAAAGAATGACTTTTTGGGACTTTAGCTTATTCACCTTATTCCCCAGAGTTAGATAACTCCATACATACCATTCTCATCTCCATGGATGCATTAACTCTGTCTAACACACCCACCGCTAGCCTAGCTTAGCACAAAGACTGGAGGTAAACTAAACTGCTCTAGCCTACTGCTCAATAAGTGACAAAATAACATCAACATTTTCCTATTTACATGTTGTGATGTGTATAGTTACATCGTGTACGAAGACTGACGGAAAAATGAAAAGTTGCGATTTCCTAGAAAGTAATAATCCAGGAACTTTGCTGCCATAACATGGGTGCAGCAGCACAATGATATTACGCATTGCCTGAAAATAGGCTAACTTCTGTCAACATAACTAACGAGACAACGGGACTATTTTCATGCGCTGCTGCACCCCCATGGTAAGGCGGCAAAGTTCCCTGATTATTACACAGGAATGAGAGTGTAGTTTCTAGCCATATCGGTCTAGAAAATTGCAACTTTTCATTTTTCCGCCAGTCTTAGTACACTATACACACATGTAAACAAGAAAATGTTGGCTTTTTTGTCGCTTAAGCATTAGGCTATATGGAGCTGTTTACCTCCAGTCTTTGTGCTAAGCTAGGATAGCGGTGGGTGCGTCAGACAGAGTTATGGGATGAACAGAGATGAGAATGGTATGTATGGACTTAACTCTGGGGGATACGGTGAATAAGCTAAAGCCCCAAAAAGTCCACGTGTTCCTTTAAAAGAACAGCATTTATTTTGAAAAAAATCTTTATAATTTCATCAATGTTTGTTTTGCTGTCACTTCTAAAGGCACCTAATTTCTCTCTCTTAAAAAAAACAAACAACTAAGTTTGAACGGTAGTCCATTTTATATTTTATGAAGAAAAACCACAGCCTCTGCCTAGAAATAATTGTTTCTGCAATTCCACTGCTAGTGAAGCATAAATTACACAGTTCACTTTCAATTCCATTTATACTCTCGATTTCTCCCAGGCTCCATTCCCCACCTGTGCCGATAATAGACCGAACGCAGCACTGAGGTCAATTGCACAGCGAGTCGTCTCACCTTGACTCTGTGCTTTCCTTTCTGCATCTCGCTCTCTAGCCTTCTCTTCTGCTGGCTCTCCTCTCGTAGGCGGCGCTGCAGAAGGTCCTGCTGCTGCCTCATGTTTTGCACGTTCCTCTCGAGTTCCTGCACACGGCGCTCGCTCTGTGCAGATAGGGAGGCCAGCTGTGCAGTGTCCCGCTGCTTCTGCTTTAACACCTGAAGGCACAACACATGTGCAGAGCTATATTTATATTGCCAGAAAGTGGAGGTAGATAATGTAGAGTTAAAAACCCATTAGAATGGTGAACGCTTGCTATGTTATTAACTGCCACAGTCGCTCTCACGACCGCCGTGGAAAGAGTATCTCAAATGAAGCAGAATTTTTCAGCTTTCCAGCTTAGAAACAACACAATGGGGAAAAAAATCTATGAAAATAACTATAATTTTTTTATTATATATTTTTTTAATATATTTTAATGCTGCTATCAATAAATATTTGCGAGAGTCATTTTGTCATTTTATTTCACATTTGGTTTCAATTTCCGAATGTAATACTTAAAGGGATCGTTCCAAATTTTCAAAAATGAAAATTAGCTCATGATTTACTCAATCCTCAAGCCATCCTAGATGTATATGACATTATTATTTCAGACAAATACAATCAGAGTTATATAAAAGAATGTTCTGGCTAATCCAAGCAGTATAATGGCAGTGAATGGCAGCCCAAAATTTAAAACCCACAAAAGTGCATCCATCCATTCTAAAAAATAATCCACACGGCTTCCAGGGATTATAAAGGCCTTCTGAAGCGAATCAATGGGTTGGTGTAAGAAAAATATACATATTTAACATAAAAGTATAAATAAAAAAAGTATAACGTAAAATATCTAGCTTCCTCTAGACCATCTTCCGTATTTAACTTACAAAAAAAAACTAGCGCGACAAATGACATCGGACATTGCATAAGCATTTTGAGAGGCGTTACACTTTTTTCATAACTTGAATACAGAAGGCAGGTATCTAAATTTTTTTTTTTTTTTTACCTATTGTTTGTAATTTGTGTTTTTCAGTTCATGCTGTAGAATCAAAATACAGAAATGTTGGTATTGTGACAACTCTAAAACCTTTATAGCAGCGTTTCTCAAAGTGTGGTGGGGCACGCCCACTGGTGGGGAATAGAGACATGACAATTGGGGCACAGCAAACGGGAGGAAATTTGTTTGTTTAAAAAAAAAAAAATTCTGTCATACAGCGCTATTTTGGTTGCAGTGAGTCACGTGATAAGCATGACGTGTTGCCATGGAAACAATAAGGGGAAATGTTCTAATATAATGGTTGCCTTAAAAAGAACTCACTGGGAGTCAGCTAGAAGATTTTAACTGTACACCATAAAAGGGTTAAACGTGATGTTAATAAAATAAATGTTAACAGGCAAACTTTAAGCCTAGATAATTATATTGTTGGTGCGATTGGGGACAGGTGGGGCTCGGAACCCTTCCCTACCTCCAAAGTGGGGAATGGCAGAAAAAGTTTGAGAGACACTGGCTTTATAGAGAAACGCCACTCAAAAAGGATTTCCATAATGATGCCTTTCGGCAAGGCAAAGCTGCCAGACACAGACCTGAACTTTGCTCTGCGCAGCTGCGATTTTCCTCCTGCACTCCTGAGCTTTAGAGCGGTCAGCGGCATCACGACTGCCCTGAACCTCCAGTTCCTGCAGCTGCTTTTGTGCCTCTGTGAGCTCCGCACGGGCCTGCTCCGCCTCGGCTTCCAGCTCAGAGATCTTACGACTGTACTGCCTGTTCATGGCCTGAGCATCCTTACCTACAGAGAAAGAGAGGACATGGTAATTATTACAGAATTATGATAAAGTCATAATGGACGATGAGAGAAGTCTGGGGTCTGTAAGTTTTAGTTGAGAAGATAAGGATGCATTCAATTGAACCAAAGTGACAGTAAAAACATTCCTAATGTTGCGAGAGAGAAAAAGGAAATTATAATTATTATATATATATATATATATATATATATATATATATATATATATATATATATAGCTGTTCTTTTGACATTTCATCAAAATATCCTGAAAAATACACATCACAGTTTCCACAAAAATATTAAGCAGCTCAACATTTCTCAACACAGATAACAATGAGAAATTTTTCTTGAGCAGCAAATCAGCAAGGACCATATGACTGAAGATCAATAAAGATGCTGAAAATTCAGCTTTACCATCACAGGAATAAATCATTTTTAAAACAAAACAAAAACATTTTCATTTTAAATGGTAATATTTCACAATAATCACTGCCAATTATTTTAAATTGTAACATTTCACAATATTTTGACCAAATAAATGCAGCCTTGGTGACTTCTTTCAAAAACATCAAAACAATTCTTACCAACAACAGACATTTGAACAGTAGTATCTAGGCTGTCTAACATACAAAAAAAAAATTGCACATGTTTAAATTGAGCTGCTACTGTTGTGCTACTGTACTTTCCAATGCAGCCAGTTTATTTGATAGAAAATTAAACGTTTTATCTAAATCAAATCAATTCCCATTAAATTGTGCCATCTGTTGGAGTCGTGACCTTGTGGTTCACATACTTGCATGGATATGCTGAGACGGGGTGCCTTCATGCAAAATTATAGTGAATTTCTAACATTTATAGTTAAAAAAGACTATACTATAAAATATAATTTAAGCAGCTCTCAAGCACAATAAACAACATCTGTCACAAAACACTGTGCACATTAAACTCTTGGAGCTTCTTTAAAGCATTTAATATATTATGCTCCCACGCTTTGGAAAACTTGTATCGTGAATGTTTCTGCAGCAGCTAAGCTCTGTAACCTCTGCCATTTTGTACCATAGAAATGTGTTTTTCACTGCTGTAAAGTGGCACAACTGATGAAGGTTGCTGATTGTACAGACAGATGGTGGAATTTGTTTGTCAATACTTTTCTCATTATCCATTATTAATGATTTTATTCACTACTCACTACACATTGTTTGGGCACAAAGTGCTGCCGGGATGACGTATTTAATGATGGATACGTCATTATTTCTGTATGCCACCCTGGAAGAGCAGATGAGCTTTTGGATTATTGCAGACAATAAACTCTAATGATGAAAATTAGTTTATGAAGTAAAAGTGAGGTTTTATATTTTGTTATGCAATTAAAAAAACAATGTTTAATTGCCTTTCATCAACTAAATAAACTAAATTAAAGGCGACCTATTATGCAAAATTACCTGTATATTGTTTTTGAACCTATTTATGTTTCTGCAGTGTGTTTACACAACCACACTATTGTGGTAAAAGTCCATCCACCCTGTTTGTTTGTTTCCCCATAAATCTAAAACGGTCTTGATGAACAATTCCGATGACTAAATATTTCTGATGACCCGATTACATCATCTTTTAAAAGCAAACCATATCTGATTTTTGCAATTACACTATACACTGGCGAAACAGCCTAAGACAATTTGACCCGTTTTTCATTGACATACTGGGTATTTATTGGGGAATATTTGATTTGACCACTTACATGGCAGATGCAAATGCACGTATAAAAATCATATTCAGAATTCAGAATCAGAATTTACCACATATGATTGAGGCCTGGATCAGATTTGAGGATTTTGGAATTAATTCGTTTTTTTCCCCTGCTTACACGTTCACATGTCACATTGTGCCACATGAGAGGGAAAAATCGGAATTGGGCCACTTGAACCAGAATCAATCAGTGTAAAAAGGGCCAAAATGAGCCATTCAGGAATGTGATCCAACATGACGTCACACTGGAACAGGCCTGGTCTACAACTGTCACAGAATCTGCCCTATTATCCCAATGAGCTCACCTGTTTTGACCAGCTCTTTAATGAGTTCTTCCTTCATGCGGATGGTGATGGAGAGCTCTCTGATCTTCTGCTGTGCCTGGAGAAGCCCTCTCTCCGAGCAGAACTCACCTCCAAAACCTCTCACGCTCTCCCACACTGAGCTCTCGCCAATGCTGGTGTTAGCTGGAGAATCAATCAAAACAAATCAAAGTGACCTGACTAAGTGCTGGAAAGCAACTAATATGGGCTGCTGTCCTTCCCTGAAACACTGAGACCTTCAAGGCTTGTCAAATGTTTACAAGGATGTTTAACTCACATGTGCGCCTGGTGGATTGCATGCCTGGAGGATGGCCAAGTCCAAGTGCCTGAGGCAGGGGTGCCCTGGCAGAAGATCCTTGGAGCAATAAAGCATCCTTTTTTGTCCAGGTTACATTGATGGATCTGACAAAAATATGGCAATGCTAAAGAGATTTCTAAATAGACAACCATTCCTTCTCAATTAAAGGGACTATAAGTAGAATTCAGAAATCCTTGTTATAAGTGACACCGGTGGCCATTAAGTGAACTGCAGCCAGCAACTTCTTTTTTTGTTCTCCATTTAGAAGTTAAAAAGAAGGTAAAAATATCTTTGCAGTGAAAAAATTGTTAACACATATCCAGACACCGTCCATTTAAATGAATATGTAAATATGCTCTGCGTGCTTTCCTCTAAATAACTAAATAAACACACAACAAAAATGACATGGGTGAGAAACAGCAGTTAAAGGTGCCCTAGAATGAAAAATTGAATTAACCTTGCCATAGTGAAATAATAAGAGTTCAGTACATGGACATCACATACTGTGAGTCTCAAACACCATTGCCTCCTATTTCTTAAGTAAATCTCGTAAATCAAAAATTCAACAGAAAAAAAGTGCTTCTCAACATAAACCCAACCATGACGCAAGGGTTGGGGATCATTTATATGCACGCCCCCAACATTTGCATCTGTCCAACAAGCCGAATCTACTGATGGTAAACAAGACACTCGAAGATAGCAAAAACGGCTCTCATTATTGACACATGGTTGAGGTTTATTATAATAATCGGATACCACAGCAAATCGTTCGTTTGTTTGGCCCATTTTCAAGCAAGCTTCACTCAGCGTCTTAAACTGAAGAAAGGGGCAACTATATTCCTGCAAGCAGTAAGTAATTTATCCACTTATTGACTAGCTGTTTAAACAAATTCTGATTAAATTGAAAGTTTCTTAGAGAGACCGCATTGTCTAGATGACGCAAGATGCAAGTACAGTAACAATAGGAAACTCCAAGTACCATACAAAACTAAATAGTGTGTCTAATGACAAAGGTTAATATTATTTTGTATTACAAAATACAACCGTAGATACTTTGGTTACAGATCGTTCACGCGATCCTTCTAGTAAATGTCACCTTTTCCACCATATAAGTTAAAACGACAGTCAATGGAGATTGATAAAATGCAGCTTACTTGTTTATTGGTTCATTGATTCAGATCGTCCGTGCGCGAGAGAGAGCTTGCATGCATATGGTTGCCAGATTGGACATGTTTAGGTAAAAACCGGAGCGTACACGGGTTTCTTTTCACTAAAAAAGCTCTGTTTGGGGGATTTAATTACTGAAATCTGGCAACCGCACGAACGCGAGCTCTTTCTCGTGCGTGGATGATCTAAAAACACCAAATAAACAAGTTCCCTTTCGAAAGGGAACTCGCGCTGCGTCAGCTGACGCTACGGGGGAACGCCTTCAGCGTGACAGGTGTCTGAAATCGCTATCAAATCACAATCCTACTGACCGTCGGCAGCTGGTGATGTCATCACCGTGCGACCAGGAAGTATAAAAAGGCACCGTGCCAACATGACAACATCCTTTCGTCTTCAGGGACTGTTTTGTCTGGTTCGCTAGAAAGTCTTTCTAAAGTGGAATGAAGTGCACACGCAAAGTGAAGGGAGCGTACAGGAAGTGCGCTGATCCGTGTCTCAGGTTTCTCACGCCTGGGGACACGCACACCCTTTGTGTGCTCTGCCTGGGGGAAGAGCACGCGCGGGAGGTTCTCGAGGGGGCTTCCTGCGCAAACTGCGAGCGTTTTTCCGACTGAGGACGCTCCGCTCTCGCTTGGCCTTCTACTCGAGGGAAGAAGAGCCAGCATTTGGGAGCGGTCCCGCTCATGCCGAGGCTGAGCGGCGCCGTTTGTCCTGGGGCTCCCAGATGGATCTGGCTCATCGTCTGGGGAACACAGTGCTCGCGGACGATCAGCCAGGTCGCGAGAGCAGGCGGACGGAGGAGGAGTCGGATGGAGACTCCTCCTCTTCGTTAGCCCGTGCTTTTCCAGTTGGCCTACCCCCTGATGCGATGGCTGAGTGGCGCACCACGGATCTCTCTCTCCGGGCGGCCAAACAACATAGCAGTCGCCATCGGACGGTCGATGGCGGCTAGGGTCGCCACGGAGAGGCATCGGTGGATAAACTTGGTGGGCATCGGGGCGAAAGAAAAGGCTTTTCTCCTCGATGCCCCGGTCTCGCCCTCTGGGCTTTTCGGCACCTCCGTCGAGGCGGTGGTGGGAAAGTTCAGAGAGGCGAGGGCGCGCTCAGCGGCGTATAGAACGTGTATTCCGCTGAGGTCTGGGGCGGCGCCCAGGCAGGAGGGTGTCCATGGCCCATCAAGATCCGAGGATCATCATCAAAAAAAAAAAAAAAAAATGGGCCAACGCAGTAGCGTGGCCTCTCGTGCGCCCCCTCCGTGGAGGAGTAGGACGTGGAAGAGGCGGGACACCCGCAACAGGAGGAGGGACATCGGGGAGAATATCCGCTTCCAGCGCCCAAAGCGAGGTGGTGAGTCTCCGCCCCCGAGGGCGCGGAAGTGGTGTTGTGTCCCCTCCTTTGTTGTTCTGTTGTTTTTCTTTTTTCTCCCCGGGCGCGCTTTACACCAGGCCGCGCGGGCTGATGATGAGCGGAGGTGAGACTCTGACGAAAGCCTGCCAGGCCGGTGTGTGCTCTGCCCGCACACAGTGCATCGTCTCTGGGAAAAGCGGGATTTCGCGGCCGCCTCCTCGGCCTTACATGTGAGAATAAAGCGCCCCACCCTCAGGTTAGTGCGCCGAAGCATGCATGTTACATGAAGCGATGAGGCACTGAAGACAGCGGGTGAGTCCCCTTTTAGGGCAAACATTCTTCTTTAATGCCGTATGTTTGGACTCTATGCTTCCCTGAGGGATATTTTGTCTACAAAAGATGAAGAAAAGTGTAACAGTTGGAGAAGTGGGCCTGTAGTTCCCCAGTAAAGGTGGCTAGAACGATGTTTGTATAAACACAGTGTGTTTATGTAGGCTTATGTTTGCTAGTGTAGCAACAGTAGTTTATAAGGCTGTTTTCTCTTCTGGATATGTGTAATATAAGCAGTTGAGGCCACCGCACATGCCGCGGGCATGCAGCGGCGATATAAACTGACGTATGTTCTCCTGGCGAACTTTTTTAGCTGTAGCCACCTCTGGGTAGCGGTGGCACCTCTGCTAGTGAAATACCTAGATGAATTTGTGAGGTTCGGCTAGCGCATGAACTGCAGTAAGGTCTGTCCCAGTCCTTTTTAGGGCCGTTGTTGTGGGATTATCAGACCGATGCTAGTGCATCAAGTTGGCCTAGGCTGTTGAGGGGATGACGGTGGCGTCTCGCGGTGGCATATCGCCCTGGCAGTTGCCCCGGGCTCCTGTCGGAATTCCCGCAGGAGCTTTGTATCCCTACCCGGCCTCCCCGCAGTAGGGTCGTCCGGCCAATGCCCACCCCCCTTCTGCATTTGGGGGTTGTTATTAATGCAAAAAGGTGTATAGCAGAATGAATCGCGACTCAGCCAGTGGTCGTGGGGACGGGGTAGGCGTCTCGTCGCGGTGCGCAGTCAGACTGGTTTTGCTAGCCCCGCCCCCCAGAGCTAGTGCGGCCGCCACTTCTGGGCGGCCCCCCGGCTTGGTTCAGGAAATGGCCGGTTGTGTGTGTTCAATATCTTTCACTTTTTGCTCTGTGTCTTCTGCTTCACCTTTTAGGCTCGGGTCGAGCTGTACTTCGCAACCATCTGAAAGCATCGGTTGGTAGGATGCTCCCCTGGAGTCGAAACACTGTCACGGCTGACGCCCTTGCGCGGACGGCGGACCGCTGGACGACCAGACGGCCGCCCTGGAGGCAGGTGGCGTAAGTTGTACTCCCCTCGCTTTAGAGGGTTCAAGGCGTTTTATGCTGAGTGCACTGCTGTGGGCATTGTGTTTTAGGTCCACGCTGGTAGGCGCTGCCTGAGAGACTGCGCCGTTGCAGAAGGCTGCTATGGGCCGCTGGGGCGGACCGACTATAGAAGGCGGGCTGGCGGGAGACGCCAGCCGAGGCAGTCCGGGCAGTTAACTCTGGGTCAGGTGGTAGGCCTCAGGAGGCCTCCCTGCGGGTGAGTTCCGACATCGTGGCCCATGTGAGCGGGGAGGGTTCTCCCCAACGATGTCGGCTGCAGCAGAAACCTCGTCATAAGTAGGCCCCTAACGGCCTCCCTGGGGATGAGTCCCCAGGTAGTGACTGGATACCCAGTCCTCATCAGCCAGCAGACAGCCACTGTCAGCCCGACTTTAAGGGCTCGCTGAGTTTCAGCACGCCTCACATGGGGTCCCCTGAGGGGGTGACCTAGGGTTCCGACCATTGGTTGACAGGATCTAGGCCACTTTAGGCCTCCTGTAGGGTGAGCCCCGGTTCCCAGGTCTTGCGACAGTGTGCGTGGGTGCTAGCCAGGCGGCTAGCATAGTCTGCTATCAGGGACGGGCCGCTTCAGGCCGTCCTATGGTCGTTTCCCGGCCCTGCGGGGTTGCCGGTGGGATTTGCCATCGGATAAGCACCGTATGTCACCAATCTAATAGGGAACTGCCATTCGGCAATAGGCCTCTCCAGGGCGCCCTAAAAGGACCGGACTGTACGTGGCATCAGACAGGCCTCCCTGGAGGCAAGCCCCGGGAACACAATAGCTCCCGACAGTTTGCACGTTGGCTGGCAGGAAGTAGGCCGCTCTAGGCCGCCTGAGGGTGAGCCCCCGAGCTGGGACGCTCGGTAGGCCAGTGTATTATGCTGTCAGGTCTCTTCGGGCCTTTTTGGAAGGGGATTCCCGGACCAGGTCTCGGTGACAAGCTAGCCATTAGCATAGGTGGCTTCTGGCGTTATAGCCTCATGAGCCTGAGGAACCAGTAAAGCCACCTTCCGGCGGCTCTTAACAGCTAGCACTAACGGTGCCAGGTAGAGGCGCCTCCTGGCCTCCCTGGAGGGGAAACGGTTCCCCTAAGCGGGAACGTAGAACTGGCTTTGGGCTGACAGCTAGCGGCTGCCTGCCGTTGGGTCCCGGCCTGGGCCGGTATAACTCAGTGGCGGGCTCGTGCCCTAGCACAACGAGACTCCGTTTCTGCTGCGCAGTCCCTTCAGGACAGGGAACTGGCTAGCCTACAGCATGGTTTACCTACCAAGCTGGCTTAAGAGCTCCCCTCATTGAGGGTTGTCTCCGAGCTTACGGCCGCTTGAGTCTGATCAGACGGGCAGGCCCCCCTCGGGGCCTCCCGGGTAGATCAGTCCATAGGCCTTTTTTAGGCCTCCTGAGCACCCCTGTAATAAATGTGCTCAGTAGATCCTAGGATCGAGCAGAAGAGACTCCCCTCGATGGCAAGGGTAAGAAGCACTAAGCTGAGTACTGCTCTCCAGGATTCCCGTCTCCGAGTTCCGGTCTGAGGAGGACATTGCCAGTTTGCAGTCCCTCAGTCTGGAGGCTCATAAGTAAGAGCGATGTCCGGAGGCTCTGTTTTGACAGACAGGGTTGGCCAAGCTGGGGTGTCCCACAGAAGTGATGCCAGGTGAGGCCTCCCTGGTGGCATTCGGTGAAGGGTTTTCCCGAATTAGTGACGGCTGGTGGCGCCCTCGGGTCCCCTAGCCACATTCCCTTAAGGGACTCCTTCCTTCGAAAGTAGTAGGTCCCAGGCCCTCGAGCAAGCCGAGAGTAGGAAACCTCAGTTAAAACTTGTTTAGGTTCTCTCTTAGGCATATAGCTTGGGCTATGACCGTAGGGAATGATGTCACTGGCAGCCTGTGTGGCGAGAGGGGGAGTGGTTCAGACTTCCCGCGAACACTCGTCCAGGCAGTTCTCACTGCCAGTAAGGGGCGTGCACTCCCCTCAGCATGGCGGCGTGGGTATATCGTTCCCCGTAGCGTCAGCTGACGCAGCGCGAGTTCCCTTTCGAAAGGGAACGTCCCCGGTTACGTATGTAACCTTAGTTCCCTGAGAACAGGGAACGAGACGCTGCGTCACATGGCCATGCTTCAAGGTGTGCCTGCCCACAGTCCCTTCAGACGAAGCGGATGTTGTCATGTTGGCACGGTGCCTTTTTATACTTCCTGGTCGCACGGTGATGACATCACCAGCTGCCGACGGTCAGTAGGATTGTGATTTGATAGCGATTTCAGACACCTGTCACGCTGAAGGCGTTCCCCCGTAGCGTCAGCTGACGCAGCGTCTCGTTCCCTGTTCTCAGGGAACTAAGGTTACATACGTAACCGGGGACGTTTTATCAATCTCCATTTGAGATGTTTTGCTTAGTTTCATTTAGTCGGTCTGTTCTGTCAGGATGGTCAGGACTCACGAGCCGCTTTACTGAACTGCTGTGAGCTGTTGAAATAAGCCAATCAGAGCAGAGCTCTACATTAATATTCATGACTCTTCAAAATAAGGCAAAAACAGAGCATTACATCCTAGGGACAATTTATAGGGTTGTAAATGGACCTGTAAAACTGTATCTAGACAATTATTTTCCCTTAAATAAGCCACATACCCTCTATGTAGATAGATAACAATTTAACATATTGTTTCAAATCATTCTAGGGCACCTTTAAGAAAGCATCTGATAATAGCGTTCTGGCAGGAATTCACTAGCATCATGTCAAGCCCTTCACATAAAAATCAGTCTGCAGGCTTTTATAGGCAACCTAGGAAGTGAAGTGTTGGGAGTGACGCGCTACAGTAACACGTTACTGTAATTACACTACTTTTAACATTAAGGCGGATGTAACTAAATATTTTTTTAAACAAGTAATGCAATTACAATTACTGAAATTTAAATGCATTTGTTACTCATTTTACTCTGCTTACAGACAAGAAGCTCAAATATAGGCCCTAGCCCGGCCCGTCTTTTTTTAAAATCCTCCCCATTACATTTTTGTAGCCATTAAAATAGTTCAGTTTTGTTTTTAATGTCAAAGTAGTTATATTTCATTTTGTTTCTTTATTAACTAATAGAGAAAAATGTTTGGAGCATTTTTTTTTTTGGTTTAGTTAAATTTAGGTTTTTGTTTTTAAAAGTGACAACCAAGCGACCAGCGACCGACAGTGCTTTAGCCTCTCAAATCAACACTTGACTTGTCTATAATAAAATCCATAGATCAAACACTTCAAGCATCACAATGTTAAACAAAAATGCAAATCACAATGTTAGTTTAAACATTTAGCCTACTATCACCACCACCACCACCACCACAGTAAAAAGGCATTTTTGATAAGATGAGGTTAGGCAGATTGTAGGTGCTCACAAACGAAACAGGCTACACAATCTAAACACCTAAAAAAAAAAAAGCAGGTTCATCACTTGACTCAAGTGAGTATAAATAGCGTGATAGTCCGCGGCAGCGGAAGCGGCAGTGTGAAGCCCTCCTTGTGTGAAGACCGACGAGTGTAAAGACTTCAACTCTTCCCTGTGCAACTCCTCTCGAGCAAGGACCCCGACAAGCCACTTGAGTATCATCTTCCTTTCATTATTTGTGTTCGGTTCTTTTCTAATTCCGATCTGGCCTTTTCTCTGATCTGTATTCACCATGTGCTTTCAAATCTCAACTATAACTACTAGCACTCGTAATTCACGCTCTGTACGCACGAGACGCCGCAATCCTAATAATTTGCACTATATCCTAACATCCTCTGCTACTTTACTCTCTATTCCAATTGGTCTCTGGAATTGTCAGTCTGCTGTAAACAAAGCAGACTTCATTTCATCTATTGGGACTCATTCTCAGCTCAGCCTCATGGCCCTAACTGAGACCTGGATCAAACCAGAGGACACTGCCACTCCTGCAGCCCTTTCAACCAATTTAACTTTTTCACACACTCCTCGGCCTATTGGGAGGGGTGGGGGTACTGGTTTGCTTATCTCAAATGATTGGAAATTTGATCCATTACCATCTCTACCGGCCAGTTCATTTGAATCGCACTCAATCACTGTTACTCACCCTGTTAAAATCCATGTGGTAGTGGTCTATCGTCCTCCAGGTCACCTCGGTAACTTTGTGGAGGAGTTGGATGTGTTACTTTCTAGCTTCCCTGAGGATGGCACTCCACTGATTCTGCTTGGTGACTTCAACATCCATCTTGATAAACACCTAGCTGCAGACTTCAGCACTCTACTGACTTCATTTGACCTTAAGTTAGTATCTACTACGGATACTCACAGATCAGGTAACCAATTAGACCTCGTATACACATGCAACTGCTCCACGGACAACACTTTAGTTACTCCATTACACACCTCAGACCACTTTCTCATCACTCTTAACCTCATACTGACTCCTGATACAACACGCACTCCTACACAGATTACCTTTCGGCGTAATCTACGCTCCCTCTCTCCCTCTCGCCTATCCACTATGGTTTCATCTTCACTCCCTCCACCTGCTCAGTTCTCAGCACTGGACACTAACAGTGCTACCAACACTCTTTGCTCCACTCTAACATCCTCCTTAGACAGTTTTTGCCCCCTTTCATCCAGACCAGCCCACCCCACCCCATCTGCCCCCTGGCTGTCTGATGTTCTCCGTGAACATCGCTCTGGACTCAGGGCGGCAGAGAGGAAATGGCGGAAATCTAAAAACTATACTGACCTTACCTTGTATCAGTCTCTTCTCTCTTCTTTCTCTACAAATGTCTCCACTGCTAAAACAACATACTACCACAACAAAATCAACAAATGCTCTGACTCTCGCAAACTCTTTAAAACATTCTCCTCTCTCCTTTGTCCTCCTCCTCCCCCTCCTTCATCAACTCTTACAGCTGATGACTTTGCATCATTTTTTACAAACAAAACATCCCTCATCAGCAAACAGTTCTCCTCATCACAAACTGACAAGCACATCTCAATAACTAACACGAACACGCTTCCATCCTTCTCTCCACTCTCCGAGGCAGATATTTCTAAACTCATCCTTTCAAATCACCCTACTACCTGTCCTCTTGATCCTATACCCACTCACCTCCTTCAGGCCATTTCTTCTTCAATCACTCCTGCACTCACTCACATTGTCAACACTTCTCTTCACACGGGAACCTTTCCCACAGCATTTAAGCAGGCTCGGGTAACCCCACTGCTTAAGAAACCCTCTCTGAATCCAGCACTTTTAGAAAACTACCGACCGGTATCCCTTCTGCCTTTCATTGCAAAGACCCTTGAGCGAGTTGTGTTCAATCAACTCTCTATGTTTCTTGAAAGGGACAACCTCCTAGACAACAACCAATCCGGCTTCAAAAGCGGCCATTCGACTGAGACTGCCTTGCTCTCGGTAACTGAGGCACTGAGACTGGCAAAAGCAGCTTCCAAATCCTCAGTGCTCATTCTGCTGGATCTGTCTGCTGCTTTTGACACAGTTAACCACCAGATCCTCCTGTCAACACTTAAGACGATGGGTATCTCAGGAACTGCCCTCCAGTGGTTCAGGTCTTACCTCTCTGGTAGGTCCTACAGGGTGTCATGGAGAGGTGTAGTGTCTAAGTCACATCATCTAGCTACTGGGGTTCCCCAGGGCTCAGTCCTTGGACCACTTCTTTTCTCCATCTACATGTCATCATTAGGTTCCGTCATTCAGAAACATGGCTTTTCCTATCACTGCTATGCTGATGACACTCAACTCTACTTCTCATTTCAACCAGATGATCCTACAGTCAGTGTTCGTATCGCTGCCTGTCTGACAGACATTTCTGACTGGATGAAAGAGCATCATCTTAAACTCAATCTTGCAAAGACAGAATTACTTGTTTTCTCAACCAACCCAGCACTTCATCAAAATTTCTCCATTCAGCTTGGTTCATCGACCATAACTCCATCCAGGACAGCCAGGAACCTTGGAGTTATGATTGATGACCAGTTAAACTTCACTGACCACATTACTGCAACAGCCCGGTCCTGCAGATTTGCTTTATACAACATTAGAAAGATTAGACCCTTCTTATCAGAACAGGCTGCACAACTCCTGGTTCAAGCTCTTGTTCTCTCCAGACTGGATTATTGTAATGCTCTTCTGGCTGGGCTTCCAGCATGCACTATCAAACCCTTGCAGCTGATCCAGAATGCAGCGGCGAGAGTGGTCTTTAATGAGCCGAAGAGAACGCATGTTACGCCTCGCTTCATCAAACTGCACTGGTTGCCAATGGCTGCTCGCATCAAATTCAAGGCTCTAGTTCTCGCCTACAAAACAACCACTGGTTCTGCACCATTATACCTAAACTCAATTGTTCAGACTTACACACCCTCCAGAAGCTTGCGTTCTGCGAATGAGCGGCGCCTCGTGGTTCCTTCCCAAAGAGGCATGAAATCGCTCTCACGGACATTTTCCTGGACCGTTCCCACCTGGTGGAATGACCTGCCGATCTCAATTCGTGCTGCCGAGTCTGTAGCCATTTTTAAAAAACATCTTAAGACACATCTTTTCCAACTGCACTTTTCCTATTGCACTTGACCAATACAGAATAGCACTTAATGATCATATCTACGTCTCTCATCCGGATTTGTGCCTTCAGGCGGGTATGTTACATAGTTATCATAGCTACCAAAATCCAGTGTTCTGTATTTTGCGTACGTGAGTTTTTGCTGTCGATGGCTATTGCTGCGCGTTTAGCTAGAATGCCATCCAAAACCAACCCATTGGGCCACTGAATCCGCATTAACGACAACAGTTGGGGCATCAGCCTTAGTCCTAATGGGTTGTTATCATAGCTATCAAAATCCAGTGTTCTGTATTTTCCGTACGTGAGTATTTGTTGTAGCTGGCTATATATAAAAAAAAAAAAAAAAAAAAAAAAAGTTGTGTACTGTGCTAATTAATTGAGATTTCTTACAGCTCTTACAGGTTGTTGGCCTTGTTTGTTTCGTTGCTTCTATTGCTCTACCCTTTTTTGTAAGTCGCTTTGGATAAAAGCGTCTGCTAAATGATTAAATGTAAATGTAAATGTTAACCTTCTAATCAGTATTATGTTTAATACCATCTTCCATACTTGCGTTTCTCTCTGGTGGTTTGAACATTTCCATCTTCATCTCGGTTTACTGCTTTTCCAGAAGTTTCATAGTAAGCGTTTCCATGTCCGCTGTCCCACTGGGTCTTGTCTGAAAATGAGCTGCTGTCCACTGATGCGCCCATTTCAACCTAATAAACATTTTGGATTAAATTAAAAAGAAATCTACAATTTCACCAAAAATAATGCTAACGAACTATATTATTTGGTTTATTATTTTATTTAATAAACTAAATATATATATTGACCAATTGTGTTTAAAAAATAATAATAATAATTAAAATAACACATTTTGGGGTTGTTAGGACACTCAATATACTGTAAAATATCTGATATACACTCATATAACCGCACATCATTTGAATTCATTATTTGGTAGACAAATATCCTTTTTCTATTATTATATTTAATAAACTAATATATGTTGAACAGTGATGTCTTTCATATCACCATGTTGAGGTTACCAGCATTTTATATATTATAGCAATAAGATGTATTTTTTTTATGTTTTTGAAAGGTCTCTTTGCTTACCAAGGAAATATTTATCCGATAAAAAATACAGTAATATTGTGAAATATTATTACTATTTAAAATGAACTGTTTTCAATTTTAATATATTAAAAAATTATTTGCTGCTCAAGAAACCTTTCTTATTATTAGCATTGTTGAAAACAAAGTTGTCCTGCTTAATATTTTTGTGTATGTATATATATATATATATATATATATATATATATATATATATATTAGGGGTGTAACGGTTCACAAAATTCACGGTTCGGTTCGATACGATACACTGGTGTCACGGTTCGGATCGGTACGGTTTGGTATGTTTTAGATCAACCCGATCATACAGCAAAAAGAAAAAAATGGCAGATAAATTACCTTTTTTATTAAAACTAACAAAGTATGATTTTTTTTTTTTTTTTTTACATTGAACAATGATGGAGCTATACTTTACCCATCTTCTATGTAGTTACAGGAATAAGACATTAGCTCTTTACATTAGCGTGTGCGGTGCGTGTTGCGTTGCGTGTGCGTTGCAGGAGCCCCACACCCTGTAGTGCCACATTTTATTTAATTCATTTATTCATATTTATATACTTTAGATTTAGCTCACACAAGTGGCAAAACATTTAAACATAGTTTATAGCCTTAAATCACAAACATTTTAAATTAGAAACTTACAATAGTCTATTCAAAAACTGCCGACCCTCGTCTTTTCTTTCGTTTTTAGACCCCTTTAAAAGAAATCCTGCAGGTCAAAAAATAACTTTGCTTTTCACCTCCAAGAAAGTACGAGTGCTATCCATTATGGCACTTTTTTTTTTTACCTAAATGCCAGGTAAGGTGTCGTTTTGTTGCTTTACTTGAGAAAAAAAAGCCATGTGTTGACTTTGAAACAAGAGTATATTTTAAATTATATGCATCTATGGTGAAATTACTAGATTTTCGCGTCAGTACATGTTTATTTTAATGCGAACAATGTTCTATCACTTTAATGCAGCAACAGCGCAGCAAAAAATAGACTCGGTACGAAAACGATCCGTGCACTGCTGCAGACGCAACGCACCTGGAACGAACTGACGGACCGCATCTGCGTGCATTATGGGTACTGAAAAAAATACGCACCGCACACACTGCAGACGGAGTATGTGTGAAACGGGCGTAATCCGTTAACATGGGTACTGAAAAAAATACGCACCGCACACGCACTGCAGACGGAGTATGTGTGAAACGGGCGTTAGGTCTCATATCCGCGGCTATAAATGGACCACTCGCCGCAGTGATGTCATTTGCCATTTGAATAAGTTGGAAATGTCGGTCTAAATGCTGCGGGGATAGTTTGTGGGATAGTTTGTGGCTGTTTCTCCTTTTTATCGTCTTGTTGTCGGCGTAAATGAGTTGATTGACATGACATGAATTATTCCCGCTGCTGTAGGCTACCATCAGCAAATGCGACATACCGTTGTTTTTTTTATCCATCACTCTTGCCAACACCATAGCTTACAAAGAATCCAAAGTTCACCCAAACACCAGACCTGTTGGTTATTGGAGGATCTTCTATTTCTGGTTTGTTAAACGCAATAGCCATTTTGCCACGAGCATTCAGTGCGTAGCCTACTGAGTAAGCGAGCACCTGACTGAGCAGCCTAAAACATATTTGGTGTTTTTTTTTTCTTTCACTTCGGCGGTGTCAGGGGCATTGCCTGTTATGTCGTTTTGTTTATTGGGCTTCCTTGTTGAAGGCATATTATTATATTTCACACACTTTTTTATTTTCCAAATCTAATTAATTAGTCCAAGAACCGTTCGGTACATAATGCGTACCGCGTACCGAACCGAAAGCCTCGTACCGAACGGTTCAATACGAATACGCGTATCGTTACACCCCTAATATATATATATATATATGTTATTATTTTTTTTAAAGATTTTATTTGAAATTAAAATTGGATTTTAACAATGGAAAATCTGTTCACTGTCACATGAACCAAAGTCCCTGTAAACTGTGAAAAAAAAAAACTTTGGAAAAAGTGTTTCTGCTTTTTATCCTGCTTTTGCAACTGACAAATTTTAAATGAACATAAACAAATAATATCATACTTAGCTAGGTAAGTGTAAAATTCAGCAAGTTACTTCACTGCTGTAACAGCTGGTATTTTCTCATCACTGCCATCTGTCGTTTTGGAGAATGGCTGGTGCCAAGCGAAAGTATAAACAAGACTTAATGGATTAGCGCTCATGGATTATTACTTTAATAAATAACCATGTCTCCAGACAATACATACAATGCAGCTTGTCATACAACAGGGGTTTAGGGTGTATAACCGACTGTTAAAACATCAGTGTTACCTTGGCAATTAGCAGAATTTGCTTGAATCAGAGAGTATGTGGGTGAAGTAAAAACACAGAATTAAACAGCGTGTGTGGCAAGTGTTTAAATATGTTTGTGTACTACTAACGGCCCAGCCCAGGTGGCGGCAGCTGTGGATTGTTTCTTGAATTTAAGGTGACGTGTGTTTGCGGTCGAGGATGCTGTGAGACAAATCAAAACATATCAATTACCTGTCTGGCGAGGCTTCTGCCCACATCACAGTCGTAGGGAGGAGTGAGACGACCAGAGCTGTCTGATGTCTGCAGCAGTGAGTTGATAGGAGCAGTGTGAGGTCTCTGTTTCAGGTGGAGCAGTCCCACTCCACCAGGCTGAGCTAACAGACTGTGAAGCTCTGCTATTAGATCCTGCTGCTCTTGTAGCTTATCGCTCTAGGAACGAGAGAAAATCACATACATTTTTACAACCTTGTAAAAATACAAAAGACGTCCCCAGTCCCCAGTTTTAAGGATGTGAATTGGGACAGACAGACGGACGGACAGACAGACAGACAGACAGACGGATGGATGGATGGATGGATGGATGGATGGGTGGATGTTTGGTAATTTAATGCCCAGATTATATATATATAAAACAAAATCATGGTTTCCACAAAAATATTAAGCAGCACAACTGTTTTCAACATTGATAATGATAATAAATAAATAATACATTTCTTGAACAGGAAATCAGCATATTAGAATGATTTCTGAAGGATCATGTGACACTGAAGACTGGATTAATTAAAATTAAAATTAAAATTCAGCTTTGCATCACAGGTTAAATATTACTATTAAAAAAACTGTTATTTTGAATGTGTTAATATTTCACAGCCTTAGTGAGCAGAATAATCTTTCAGACCCCACTATTTTTGAAAAGTAGTATGTAGTACTTTTTCTTAAATTAAAATAAAAAACATTTGCTAGGTTTATGATAGTAATAACTTCACTGTATGCGAAAAGGGTCCATCAGGAGCAATATTTAGCCAATAACATATTTTAGAGAAGAGCATAATTATATTCATTTTGATTTACTATAGAAAAAAAGACTTTTAAGAATTTATTAATTTCCACCTCTGGAATAAAGCTGAAAAATCACACAATTAAATCATCTTTCAAGAACACAACTAAAACCTCAAAGAGTTCAATTCCCTCACCTGTTGTTTGTATTGTTCCATGGCATCTTCCAGGGCAGCGAGAAAGTCAGTGTTTTCTTGTTCTAGTTGATGTATCTGGGCTTGCAGTTGGGAAATGTAGTCCTCACGGTCTCCGTTCCAATGCTCTTTGACATGGTCAGGATCCTTTGGCATAAATAAATCCCACTGCTGTGAGAATTACGCAGATAATCACAGTTTGAGCACATCTGAAATGAATGCTTGAGAAATAATGACCTGACAGATGCATAATTGCCTTTTTATGATGAATTGTTAAACATAAAATATTAATATTTGAAAATGGATGAGCCTGCAGCCAACCTGGTTGTTCAATGTTGCCCGCCCCCTTTTTAGCGCAGTGCTCTCCTCAGTAGAGCTGCTCTCGATGCCACTGTCCAGCCCCGACGCTGAGGTCAGGCCGCTGCGTTCTTCCTCAACGCCACAAAGCCACTCTTTCACCCGCAGGAGCTGACCTGCATTCAGAGTTCCTTCCCCCTGCAGCTCTGTCAAAAGCCTGTAGGCCGAGTCCGTGCACGTCCTGTAGTGGGCGCTCTCCGCTTGCAGCTTTCTCACGTCCAGTTCAAAGGGCCGAAGTCTCTTCTCGGGGTCGGAACGAGCGATGATGCGGGTTTCAGAGCGCTGCCGGTTTTCAAGAGCTCGTCTTAGCGCTTTGATCTGGAGTTCAAGGCCCTCGACGCGGTCAGGTTCCCCCCGGCAGTTGACTGTGGCCCGGTTCTGGATGTTGCGAGCCCGTTTGGCATAGTTGAGTGTATTTAGGCTCTCATCAAAGTCTGAGGAAGAAGGGCTTATGCAGGCAATCATGAGGGTTTTGGCGTTGCCTCCAAGAGAGTCCTTTAAGATCCTGACAAGATGCAACACAGATTGACACATCCATTTAAACTTTTTAAGCTTTTAAACTATATAAAAGCCGATGTTGCGCACGGTCTCTTTCTAGTACCACTGAAATCATTTTAATCAGAGAAACGTTTTTGAAAGAAGTCTCTTATGCTCACCAAGGTTTCATTTATTTGATCAAATACAATACACTTAATATTTGAAATATTATTAACATTTTATATTTTAAAATGTAGTTTATTCCAGTGATGTCAAAGCTGAATTTCCAGTATCATTATTGAAGTCTTCAGTGTCACATGATCCTTCAGAAATCATTCTTATATGCTGATTTGCTGCTCAAAAAACATTTCTTATCATTATTATAAACAGCTGTGCTGTTTCATATTTTTGTGAAAATCATTTATTTTCTGGATTCTTTGTTGAATACATGGCTCAAAATTGAAGCATTTATTTGAGACTGAAAATTCTTTACTTTCACTATTGATCAGTTTAATGCATCCTTGTGGAATAAAAGTATTAATTTCTTTAAAAAAATAAAAAACAGCAATAAATTAAATTTTAAAATATATTAATAGAAAACAAAAATGCAGCCTTGTTGAATATAAGTGACCTTTTTTCAAAAACATTACTGACCAGTAGCATGTGTCAAACTAAATTTGTACAGTTTCGAAACAAAACAAATAAGTGCTTGGTTTTAGCACCTATGGCTGTTTTCAAGAAACAGTTCAAATACACTCATTTAAAAGATAATAAATAATTGAAAAAAATAGTCTTTTTCTTTCCCCAAACTTTAAGAGAAAGCAATAGTAAAAGTGATTCTTGTTTAGCAAACACTACTCTAAAATATAACAAGATTTTATTTATAACATAAAAAAATAATAATAATTATAAATTATATATATATATATATATATATATATATATATATATATATATATATATATATATATATATATATATATATATATATATATATATATATATATATATATATATATTTACCTGGTGATTTTGGAATCCCTGTATGGGATATGGGTGCCTTTTCTTCTGGGGTCCCCAAGCGCTCCAATGACATTTCCGAGAGCGAGAAGTCCACTGTTGATCTGAATGCTCTCCTTGAGCCGTTCGCCGGTGTTGCCGGTTTTGAGGATTCGCTCTGATCCAGCCAGGTCCACAAAATGGAATTTAGAAGAGAGGATCTGCACAGTCCCGGACGCTGCTCGAGAACCTCCACGCCTCTGTTCCATGAGCACTGTGAAGATGGTGTGAGAGCGACTGGAGTGGGGGTTCATCTGGGTGGCCCCTGTGTGACGGGCCGTCTTTCCTGACTCTAAGAGACTCAGCACCTCGTCAAGTCCCTCCACTTCACATTCCTTCACACCACAAAGCACTGTGGGTAAACACAAAAGATGTCTTTCTGTTTCTCTGAACAGTCACATATTGCTGAAAAACGTTCTGAAATTTCCTGATTAGTCAACTAGTCTAACAGGGCAGCTTTAAAGAGTCACAACACAAAACATTAAAGTTGTGTCCCAAATGATACACTATACACTATGTACTCAAATGTATAGTGTATGATTTGTATAAGGTTATTTTGTCATGCAACATCAGAGTCTGGTAGCCCGTAATTAAAGCTGCAACAGTCAAGTACATAAAGTGTCCAACATTCCACACTTTGTTTTTCCAGTTAGATAAGTGCAGTTTAAGTACCCTTAAATCCAGGTTTTTAAAGTGCCCTTTTTGTTTTTGGAATTTTCAGTGTGAATACGCTACTCCCACTTTTACTAGTAAATGGCAAATACTACAAAATGGTAGGGCTGGGCAAAAAACAAACAAAAAAAAAAACGATTTTTCGATTAATCGTTTTGTTTTTTTTTACATCTGGTCGATTCAGAATCGATTCTCAAAGGCCACAAATCGATATTTTTCCATATTTATTTCCGCTAACATTGAACATAAGATTAACGTAAATCTAATTACTAGTCTTCTCCACTAGATGTCACCCATTTGCCTTGTGTGATCTTACAAAGGAGCAAGAGGCGCACATCATTTATCCATTCAGTGTTTAAATGGCAGCTTCCGGTGCGTTGTCGCCTTTTATAATGCTGAGGTGAAATGCTGTAGTAATACTAAAAATCTGCGGAACCATTTGATGTGACAACAAACACAAAGCCGAACACACAACCTCTAAAATAGATCACATGCACGTGAATGCTTGTTTTGCATTAGGATCAAACTTGAGCAGTCACTTAAGCACGTACGTTATCCATTTTAGACATATTCAAATCGTAGTCAAATAATAGTTAGTCAACTTATGTCAGCACGTTAAGGTATTGTTGACCGTTACCAAGGCAACTACTCATGTCCAGGAATTAACCATAGACTGTAAAAAAATAATGAACGCGTTTCTCATGTATGAAAAGTAAATGCATACATGACGAGCGGCAAAATCGCAAGAAAAGCTTGTCGTGTACTGAAAATTGCTAAAAAAAAATCATCCAATATCCTTTTTATGTTTTAGAATAAATATATCAAAACATCAATAAAATACTTCTCAGATATTTTTTTTAGAATAAAGTTATTGTATTTAACAATTGTATGGATTTGAAATATAGAGATGCGTTCTGCTTTAATGTACTCAGGTATACCTAAAATAAAAAGTTTAATATACAGGTTTGTGGCTCTTCGTTTCTTTTTAATTACGTTCACTGTTCTTTTTTATAAATACCTATAGTATTTGTATTAAATCTATATTAATTTGAGCTGAATCAAGAATCCAAAATCAAATCGATTTGAGGGCTTGTGAATCGAAATGGAACATCTGAATCGATACCCAGCCCTACAAAATGGCATAGAATAGTGTATGCGAACAATATGCAAATTGGGAAACAGAAAATTATGCATTTTAATCATAGACTGTAAAAAAATATGGATGTAGTGTCTGTGACGTCACCCATAGGATTCTGAAGAGCCGTTTTGAAGCGTAAAGTAGGGTCGAGCTGGCTGTTGCCAGCCTGTCAACGCGTCATCACATGTCACGCACAGATAATAGAAAATGGGCAAAGAGGCGGGACGTGGGCGGAGCTGAGGTGGCGCAATGACTAACAGACAGTGGATAAATGGCTATCCACCTGTCACTCAAAGTGGCCACACCCTTAATTATGCAGAACTTTAAGGCTTTATATAACGCAATAATAATAGTTGTAAAAAAAATTCACCGACCTCACAGTTGCCATGAAGGGCAAAACTAGCCGTATAGACCAAAACCACAATTTGTACCAAGCTGCAAACATGTTTATTTCTGCTGTAAATTTGGCCATTTTAACATTGAGCTCGTTTCAATGAGATTCTGCTCCCTTCTGGAGCCTGTCGATGAATTGCAATTTAAGTTACTTTCATATTGACTTCAAGAGAAACTGGGGAGGTTTCCGCTTGGTTTTAACAGAGGATAAGAATACCAAAATGAAAAATAAGTGAATAATAAACCGATGCTCTCAGGATTTTAAGGGGTCATTGGAAAGCTTGGGCTCAGTAAAACTTGTTTTAATTAACACTTTAATTGAGGACTTTTTATAAATACATTAAATTGATCAAAAGTGACAGCAAAGACATTTGTAATGTTACAAAACAAATATTTTGAACCCTCTATTTATCAAAGAATCCTGAAACCTGAAAAGAAATCCTGGAAAAAATTATTACAGTGTCTACAAAAATATTAAGCATAATATTAAAATAATCTGATAATAATGAGAAATGCTTCTTGAGCAGCAAATCAGCATGTCAGGGAAGGATCATGTAACACTAGGGTGGAGAAACGGCTCTTGAAAATTCAGATTTGCAATCATTTTATTGTACTTTTGGTTAAATAAATGCAACACATAAATGAGCAAAAAAGAATGAAATTACATCTTACCAAACCCAAACTTTTGAATGGTAGTGTAGTTTTTGCACATCCCTACTTATTCTACATCTTCCATCACTTCTCTTCTCAAACGTACCTATGTTGCCCTTTTCATCCTCTCGAATATGTATGTCTTTACTGGCTGTCTCGACTTCCAAAAGGTCTCTGAAGACCTCTTTGTAAACCTCCATGTACGACACTCGGACAGAGAAGTCAACGAGGTCGTTCTCATCCAGCAGTTTGAAGATCTCGGCCACAGCTCTGGGAATGATGCCCTGCTCGTCATCCCTAAAAGCAGCTGCGGCCAAAAAAAACAACAGAAGGTTAATGAATAACTCTGAGGCAGAATGCTAAAACGCAAGATCTCAGATTGCAAGTGGAGTGGTGGCAACTGAACCGGGGGAGGTGTTGCTGGCAGCACGGACGTGCAAACTCATGGAAGCATTTTAACAAGACAGACAAAGCCCTTCCTAGCCTTGTGAATCATGTCTGGTCTAGATGAAGCCTATTTAATAATATGCTGTAAGGAATTGAACTTAGGCGTGCTTTTGATCTGTTTACTCAACACATTAGCTGTCACAATGCTCAATATACCCCCAAGAAAATAAAAACATTGCACTTCTATATATTGATGAATTTACGCTATCATTTATTGATAGCAATCTGTTTATTAAAGCAATCTGTATTGTGTAAAGACTTACAAATGTTGGCTTCTCCAATGGTGTAGGTTTTGCCCGAGCCTGTCTGCCCATAGGCAAAAACCGTGGCATTGAAACCATGAAAGAAGGCCTCGATGAGAGGTTGAACGCAGTCTATATACACATCCTCCTGTGTAGAGCTATCCTCAAACACAAAGTCACAGTGGAAGTGGCGGTCATTGCCCAGGGTGACCCTCCTCTCCTCTGGGTCGGCAGTGATGCAACTCTCATGGTTGTGCAAAACCTCTTTGGGAAGCAGCGGGCGCACCCGGATGGCCACCTGTACAGCGGTTTCCTCTACCTTACTTTGCCCAACTCCTTTGGGAGACATTGCTGAGCTGATTAGCAGACCCTCATTACTTTTGTGGGGCTGTGATACCGCTTCCTTTAGGCACTGAATTAAATAAGAAATGGGAATTAACAGAGTAATTTGGAAAACATCTTTGACAGAGACCTTTCAATCAACCTCTAAGTCAATAATAATAGGGTCATTTCATGTCAACTCAACCAAAGGTCCCTGGCTTAAATTTGTAATTTCGTTAAAAAGAAATAATAATTATGAAGACTAACATTAATATTTATAGCCACAATTTAATTACCCCTAAATTAGTATTTGACATGCTAATGTACACATTTACACATGCGCATTGTCAGTATATGGTAATTGAATTGAGCTGGATGACATTTCTGTTTTCTCCAGAGCGGCTGGACAGCAGAATCAAATTCTGTTGCATTATTTTCCTGTTAACATTGTGAAGCTGCTTATATAAATAAGAGTGACTATTTATTTAGCCAAAATATTAAATAACAACATGGATACATATTCAGAGTAATCCATTATGTGTGTATGTTGTGTATTTTTACACAAATATTGGTAGGTCTATTTGTAGTTTCTGTCTTTAGCAATATTTGTAGCATTACAGGCCAATGGAGACATGTCAGTTAGTATATGCATTTAGATTCTGGTTCTTAAAACTTTTCATTTGGCATCTTCATTTTTCAGACTTTGCATGGCTCATTGTGACTACATAAGTATATTGTACACATTTTCCATGGTAAAAAAACAAATTTGGGCCACTTTGCATTAGGGATGCACCGAATGTTCGGCAACCGAAATTATTCGGCCGAAAATAGCCAAAAAAAGCACTTTCGGTTTTCCGAATAAGTAAAAAGGCCGAATAACTTTTGCCGAACAATGACGTTTTTAATGACGCGATCAAATAGTAACCCACGTAGAGTGAGAGGCAGGCGCTTTATGCAGCAAACATGTCAGCAGTGTGGAAGCACTGTTTAGTGCTGCATCTCATGTCATCGATGAGAAGAGGAGCCGACTTTCATGTGAGAAAGCAGAGAAGCTACTTTTCATAAAGAAGAACCTGCCACTTTTCCTGAAGAAGTAGGCTAAGTAGGCTTATGTCTAGGACAGTTATTTATTTGTTGTGGGTTCATCCACATTTTTTGCACTATTCAATGCACATTTGATGTTGTAGACATACAGAGTGTATTTTTGTTATTTGATTCATTTCTCTGAAAAGCAACACAAAACAGTAAAAAGCAAATTTTTACTATTTAATTATTGTAATGGTAAAAAAATGGCCAAATAAATGGAAAAAATGTGAAACACCGCGTTCGGTATTCGGCCTTCGGCCAAGCATTTCATTATTATTCGGTTTCGGCTTCAGCCAAGAATTTAATTTCGGTGCATCCCTACTTTGCATACAGCGGATACATTTTTTGTAAAGAGCCATGTCTGAAGAACAAATAAAGTAGAAACTATATATGTATTTTGTTTCCCTCATCAAAATAAATGGAATATCACAAAATATCAAAAAGTCTGAATATCAAAAATATGTAAAAACATATTTTTCCAATGTTTATGTACATCTCAAGAAGTATTAAAGATCATTTTCTGGTGCTACCAAGAGTTAATAGACTCAACACTGCCTTAAGAGGCATTAAACATAAGTTCTATTAGATCCAGAATAAGTTAAAATTAACAAAATCCCTTAATTCAAATTTCAATGAAACTGTTTGAAACGTTACCCATTTTTGGTTTCCGACCAGTGAAAATGGGTACAGTTCAAAAATTGCGACATTGAGATCCTTAGTCAATGAACCATATACAGGGCCTTAAAATTTAAGATATAAAAAAAGGCTTAAGCCTAACCCAAGCGGCTATTTAAATGTCGTAAATGAACTAAGCCCTGTCTGTGAAACCAACCCCTGGTTATAGACAAGCAAACTTTGGGAAATTTATATTTTTGGTACTCAGACAGGTATGTTCAATCTAAGCAATTGTTTTGATATAAGAAAACGAGATATTTTTCTAATTTCAACATTATTTGTTCTGAAGACATTCCTCTTAAAAAGATAAAAGCTGTATATTTAGTTTTTGACCAATGGAATTGTATACAACTAAACAATTTACTCATGGAGCCACATTGAGATCCCAATATCTCTGGAATTTAAACACATAGGCCCTTTACAATTAATATACTAAAAGAAAGAACCAAATTCCAGATATTAAGAATGTAATTTTGCCCCACTCACCACAAAATAGTGGATTACTATTTATCCATCCATTGCATTTAATATTGTGACTTTAATTTATAATACATTTTTATATTGTGCTTTTCAAGGTCGCGTCAATGGAAAAACAATATAATAGGAATCATAAGCAATATTTCAATTCTAATACAAATTCTCTATCTATTATATTCTACACAATAGATTGATTGAAAATAAAGATGACAGAATATTCAAAAGATGATTACATTTCTAGCAGTTTCTGCAATGTCTAGATATATTTAATCTAACACTTTACATATACTGTATATTCCTTTAAATATTCTTGAAATACTATAGGCTACATGTTTTTTTCTGAACTCATAAGCACATGGTTGGTGTATTATGTCATCTGGGATTTAATTATTTAAAATGCATATGCAGTCAAACAAACATTAAAGGGACATGGTTTCACTGATGGAGTTGTGTCTTATGTATAATTGTTTGAGTTTTGGTTTTGTAAAAGTGCATCTTTTATAAGCTAATAATGTAACATAATGACCTGTCACAACATAATAAACCAATTGTGTAAAACAACTATGCAGACGTTTATAATCTAAGACAAAAAAAAACATGAAACAATAAATCACAAATTATGAGGCAAACAATCCCTAACTCGGTTACAGTTAATCAAAATAGAAGACAATAAAAAACTATAATTAAATAATCACGAACTAAATATGAAATAAACAAAACAACTTTCAGTGCTCGTGGTTCAAACTAATTTGGATCGGCACAAAAACAGCAAATAAAAGTATTTCCTAACACATTTCCAGCACACTAAAAATGACAACAATGAGGAGATATGAAAAGTCTCAACAAGTTCATAGCTGCAGAGGAATGTGTTTAACTCTTTCCATAAAGTCAGATTAGCCTAGCTGCTAGCAAACTTATTAAGAGTTAAAATCTCTTTAAACACTCACGGCACACAATAAAAACAAAGCTCAGAAAACACGCACGCGCGTGGCTTTACCTACAACACCCATCGCGCGTGCATATGCACTCAAGCTGCTACTGTTATGTAAAGTTCTAGGTGTTTTTTCTCAACTTTCTAACTTACTGTTGTTTACGAGTCCATCAATCTGAGTCCTCAGGGCACATCCCATTCCTATTCCCAGAGCCCATTCCCTGGATCCAGACCAGCCCATGACGAGCGCGGCGGATACAGTGATGTCATTCAGTCGGCTCCCCAAATGCCTGAGTAAAATCGGACTTGCAACGGATTTTTGTTTAGTTTTGTATTATTTTAATAGAACAAACTAGAGAAATGATCTTTATCATGAAAATCAACCTTTATGTTTCATAAACAAGTGAAAAGTACCATTGTGTTTGCATTTGTTAATAGGGCTATAACAAAAACAATATTAGGCTATTGTTGATTTTGCTTGTAACTGCAGCATGTACTTTGGGCTAGGGGAGACTGGGGCTAGTTGTCACAGTTTACATTGCAGAGAGAGAGGGTGTGCTATAATGGGGGAGGATTTACTTTGCATTTACTTTTAAATTGTAACATATTTGGATATAAGTTTAGCAGACGTGCAGGATGATGATGATGGTGATGCATCAGCCAATGTGTTATTAGAAATAAATAGAAACTATTTAGATTTTTATCATTTATATGTTATAGCACAACATTTACAAAAAAAAAAAAAAAAAAAATTATTACATGGGGTAAGTTTGCCCCTGTCTAAAAACACAAATGTGTCCATGAATCCCTCATTAACAAATAAGACTCAAAAACTTTGATATTCAACATAATACAATATCATAGATACATTTTCCAAAGACACAAAATTCGATCAAATAACCTCAAAACTGTTTCGGCTGACTAAATCTCACAAATGTTGATATTCAAATGAAATTACAAAGTTAAAACAAAAAAATAGTTGCCTGCCATCAGTCAAATTTGAGGCATAAAATAATTTATGTAAAAAAAAAAAACTTAAAAAAAAAAAAACGTAACTGCCTTTCCCTGATATTTATGAAAATGAATATTGCCCTGGATTCAACCTTTCAGGTGAAACCTGTCTTGAAGTCATTTTTATTGTTGTTTGTTTTTCGGACCCACTTTATATTAGGTGGCCTTAACCACATTTAAATTAATCATTTGATTCAATCCACTTATTGTGTACATGCATGTTTTGCATTGTACTTACATTTCTTTTAAAACTGCATGTAGTTACATTTATAATTAGACTGTTGACACTTCCCTTACATTAACCCTACCCTTAAACTGACCCATCCCACCACACCTGTCCTTAACTTTACCCGTATCCCAATATCAGCAAAAACGTTTTGCAATACAATATGAACACAATAAGTACATTGTACTTATTTTTTTATTTAAGTGCATATAGTTAATGCCACCTAATTAAAGCAGGACTGTTTTTTTTCTTGTTCACTCATTTAGAAACCTATAAATTGAAGGGGAAAAAAATAAATTTAAATTCATTACACAGATTTCACAGAAATAAGAAGGCTAAATTAAGAGGGTTTTGAAAGTCAATAGCAATCTATCTTTTAATGCATTTGCACGTAATTGTATTTATTAGAATCATTAAGCAACTTAAGTGGGCAAATACGAGACATATTTCTTTTATTGATTTATTTGGAAAACACAGCACACTGTACACAAAATACGAGTGAGTGGACTACAGTATAGTGGATATCACATTAGCCATGTAAAGCAAACACAATAATTAGCATGCCAGTTTTGCTCTTACAATCTTCTGAATGTAACAGAATAGATTTAGCATTTTTAACCTCTTGCCTTTTAATAGGCACAATGCCAGCATCACTGATCAATGTCACTTTTGTAGCTGGAAAGCGATGATCTGTTAGTCGAGGTTCACGGTGAGTGGATTCTGGTCACTGAGGCAGACTGTGACTTGTTGTCAGTACTGGTGACTTCACAACAACAAAATCACTAGTCTTCCATGGTGGCCAAAATATGTGAATGCGAATGCAGCAGAATGTGTTGATCACTCTCAGTTGGTTAGGCTGATTGACACCAACTCAAATGCTGACCTGTCACTGCAACAAAAACATGCATTATAAGCTACGAATCAAAAGAAAGCTTCCAATAACAACAGTTGTCAGTTTTGTCAGGATGAATATGACTAACAAATATTACTTGTAAAAAGAAATAAATGATCAGTCACATGGATTTGAAACAAAAAAGACCAGGAAGCCAATAAAACCCTTGTTTAATATAATGTGACTTGAAGACATTCATAAAAAAATGTCTGGAGTTAATAATGTCAAGCCATTGAATCCCCATGCCCTTTCCAGATGCTGTCTCTGCTGTCCATATCCATCTTTATATCCACAGGTTATCAGCTGACTCCTCATTACTCAAGCCTCTTACTCTGATCCTTTATTTCATTTCAATGTTGGCTACCAGTTATATGTGGATGCACAGGGGTTGCCCTCATAAAACATTCACAGCCTCTCTCTAAACAATTATGCTGCATAACTTTGACTCTCGCCTGTAGGTTAAAAAGCATGCTCTACTGGACAGAACGCCATCCGTTTGCATGAAACATTGTACATACGTCGCACCAGGATGATACAGACTGTCATAATAGTCAAGATTGTAACCAAAGACAGACCCTTTTAAACCATTCTGCACATCTGCATGCATTCAGGCATTTACTAAAGGTCTCGTCTCATGAAAAAGGTCTCTTTTACTGCGGGCTATCCAATCAACCTCTTGGCGGATATAATGGTTGAATAGTAATGCATTATTAAAATCTTAAGAAATCATGTTCTCTAGTTGCAAAGAGGGTCTTACGTTTTGTACAATTTCCACTGAGGCATTGTGGGTAAAAGTGGGTGTATTAGTGTGTCGTTGTGTGGTTTGAATGGACACAAATGGTCATAATAATCACTTGTGCAACTTGCTTGACTTGCCACTCACGAACCATTTGCACATCCACTCTGAAACGAGGGGGCAAACAATGCGAACAACAGAAATATTGTTCCGAGAAATTGTGCCCACTGTTGAAATAAACAACCGGACTACCGTTTCCAAAAGAAGAACCTAATTAGTCAGTTCTGTGGGGAGAATACAACTCTCTATAGCCACTTATGTTTCGGTGAGTGACAGACGTGAGAATAGCGAGGACATTCACAGATCATATTTTTCAGAGAATTTCCAATGCTGCACAAGTTGATTTTTTTATTTGATGGTTACCATTTGATTACTTTTGTATTTTTTGTGACATAAAAGATGCTAAATGAATACAGGGAAACATATTATATTGAATATTTTTTTGCTTATTAGACATGCACAGTAAAAATGGAAACCTGCATTTGTTATGTTAAAGAGCTGTTCTTTTTTAAAATCCTGATTTAACCCATAAAAGTTATTTTGTTAGCATAAATAAATGTATTTAGGTTGATTCAGCAATATTAAATAACATTTTCAAATATATATTTTAGATGTTATAATTTTTAGCTGCCTATTTTTTTCAGTGTGTCTCAATTTTTACCAATTAAATCATTGAATGTATTGTTTTTTTCTTCTTCAAATTTCTTAGCTGTGAACTGAATTCTACACATTTTGTTCAGCATTATATACAAAACTGAAAATTAAACAAAGGCATATGGCTCAGATAAATAACAACAACAACCCTATGGGGGGGAAACAAATTAACATTCATTTGCATATAATGTAATAGGATTTACTTAAAAATCATGTCTTTAAGGTGAAGCAGTTTTGCTGTAATTTAATTATGATGCCTCATCAAGCAAGCTTGTTACTCACAGAATGCGACAGGAAGGTCTGAAATTCCTTTTAATTTATATTAATTCTTATTAATTTCCTCCTCATGAGCACTGAACTGAAATGCCTTGCAAAAAAATAAAACATTTTGTCTCTTTCTTTTCTACCACAGGCAGTTTCTTCACTAACACAGAGAAACACAATCAATTACATTCAGATACAGACCACTAACACGGCTGTACTGTGTTGTTTGTTTTAACAGGAGGCTGTCTGAGCTCTATAGGGAAACTAATCAGCGGTTGATCATGCAATAAAACCTCATATAGTCAATTGGTATGGATATAACAAGAACAAACATCTAGATACCCTTGTTAGCATAATGCTGTCCATCATATACAATTGTACTCATTTAAATGCTGAGCCTTCTGTGTTTGTAATGTTATGGATGCAAACAACACACACTGGATCAATAAAGAGATATTTTAGGTAGTACTGGGCAATCGATTAATCGTGATTAATCACATCTGAAATAAAACATAATATGTGTGTGTAGTGTGTATAATTATTATGTTAATATAAATACACACACATGCATGTATATATTTAAGATTTTTATATATATTTATATATAAGATAAATATACAGTACACACACATATATTATGTAAACACAAACTTTTATTTTGGATGCGATTTATCACAATTAATCGATTCCCTAGCACTAATTTTATTTCATAATGTCGTTAAATCAATGTTAAGGCACGTTCACACAACAACAATCACGTTAGCGGCACAGAAAAAATATAGTTGGAATCACTGTCAGAACAAAAACATTGACAGCCAATCAGAATCCATTCTGATGTAAAGGTGTCAAGTACTTAAAGTGGCAGATGACAAGAAGAAAACAAGTATTTGGTGCGGACGTTAATATACAGTAGTTATCCTTGGTCCCTTGTCTGAATGGGCCTTCAATGTGCTTATCAAGCATGCAATATTGTGTACTGACTGGCATGTAACAATCTACTTTAAATATTAGGATTTAAAACTACAAAAATGTTGGTTTTTGTTGGTTTAACTTAAAAAAGTAAGTAACCTGGTTGCCTTAAAATTTTGAGTTTATTGAAATTAAAAATTTGAGTTGATACAATGAAGGAAATTTGTTTAATAAATAGAAACTCAAAATATTATTGTATCTGAACCACATAAAAAAATTGATAAATCATGAAAATAGCACTATTTGGCATGTTTCACTGCGTCATCAGAAATAAAACACACACAATTACCCAAAATGCTTACAAAATATTTTAATAATATTTTAATAAAGGTTGTCGAATCTCAAAAAATGTTCATTGTATTAACTCAAAATTTTAATTTCAATGAACTCAAAATTTTAAGGCAACCAGGTAACTTTTTTTCTAATTTTTTTTTTTACAGTGTACAGTATTATTTTAAAGTACACTCAAATGAGATATCACATTTCAAGTTGGATATAATTGTGTGATTTTGATCAATCATATTTACTTGCCTTCCCAGTTACCACTGAACAGATCATGTGGATTAATCACTATTTGACTTCTAAACTTTAACACTTGTCATTCAATGCTTATTTTTAACAGTAAACCTTATATATTTTGGTGATGCTTTCAACAAACAGATATGAATTGCATGCAATCATTCCAAATATATCATGTATCAAAAGATGTTCTTCCACAGCATCTGTTTCAAAGCAATTATTTCATCCGACTGAATTACAACACTGAGATGTATATGTTTATCTTTGTATCTCTAAAGGTTTTGAGTCGTGTTGCATGAGTCATATTTTATACCTTCATCTGATTGAGGAGAGGTGGGAACGGTTCTCCTCATCTGGGTGTCACGTTTGCTACAAGACTGGAGTGGAGCAGGGAGTTCTTATGACATGGGTCCCCATTAAGGCCTCTTTCTGTGTAACACGCCATCTGACCCTGAAATAAACCCTGTGACACCAGCATGATCACATTATATGACAATTTTGTGAGTTAACCTTATTTAGCATTCTAACCCTCTTTATCTAGTTTTTCATTTGCCTTTAACGCTGAGATGAAACTCAGGAAGGCGCAAATCGGGCATGGCGGTAAATTGACCGGTCCATCTTTTTTCATTAGATTACAATTGTCAACAAAATTTAAAAAAGGGGTTTTAGTGGTTCTATATAACCCTATGGTTATTAACTCAATTTTAAAACTCCCCTTATGCCAAACATTTTCTGTATAAAAGAAATGTATGATTGCATAATACATTTATGTTTAACAGGTTATTCTAATGACAAAGTAAATATATGAGCTTTTCATTTATAAAATGTAACCTCACCTCTTCAAAGAAATATTAATAAAAACTAAATTTAATTTCCATAATGAACCCATTGTTTTACAGAAATATTTAAAGGGATAGTTCACCCAAAAATATTAATTTTATAATTTATTCACCCTCAAGTTATTCTAAACCTATATTCTTCTGATATGTATTTCCTACTATTGAAGTCAATGGCTACGTCAACTGTTTGATTACTAACATTCTTCAAAATATCTTATTTTGTGTTCAACAGAAAAAAGAAATGTATACAGGTTTGGAACAACTTAAGGGTGAGTAGGTGATGGGAACATTTTCAATTTTGGGTGAACTGTCCCTTTAAGGTATACAGAACCTTTTAATGATGATTTATTTGGACTGGTTACAGTCACAGATAAAGATTTATATCCTGTTTTTGTCTTGAAGCAAAAATGTTGCCATTTTAATCCAATAACAGATACTAGCACAAGGCCCCAAGGACTTATAGCATTCATTACATGCCCTTGTAAGCATGACATCTTTTACAAAAGAAGTCAGTACTGCTACCAGCACCTGGGTCTATGAAACGCTAGATCAAATACTGTCCTTGCTCCCTGCTGCCTGTAGGGACTATAAGGAAAGCTTGGGTTCTCCTCCAGGCCTGATTGTAATGACACATCAAATGTGTCCCTGTTTGTGCACATTCTATCAAGTTTTGATCTTTTTTTCCCCTCTAAGGCCATGTGGGGCTTCAAAAGGCCTGCTCCTTCAAAAGCAGGTCCCCTTCAAAGTTGTCTGTGCATTCATGCCAATATGCGAACCCACCTATTTTCTAATCACTTATCTGTGCAGTTGCTGTCACGCTGGCTGAATGACATGCAAAATGTGTACAGCACGACATTTGATGTGACGATAACAGAAATGCACGAGTGTATACATGCACGTAGTGCTGTCAGGCAATTATTTTGATCGATTTACATGGATAAAAATAGATTTACCAAAAAAATAAAGAAGTGGGCAGCGTGTATTTGATGATTTTGCCAGCTATAATAACAACAGCTTAAAATATTTTTTGTTAAATGGAATCTTATCTGAAAAGGTGATTTGCATGACAGACATTTTAAAATGTGCCATCTTATGAATGAGAAAAAACATTGCATATTTATACATTGATATTAGGTTGATCTTGAGCCCACTTCCTTAAATATTCAGAAATATAACACAATATTTCATATTCACTTAAATATCCCACAAATTAAAAACCACTAAGGGGCCATCACAAGCCAAACTGCATATTATTATTTTTTAACCTAGAGCTCAAGAATAAAGCAAAAGCCAGTTTAAAATGATGCTTTTCATGCACAAAGTCTGCACACAAAAACTATACAACATTGCCTCACACAACGGGAAAAATGAAGAACACTTGGGAAAAAAAAACAAAAAAACGGGGAAAAAACATAATATGTAAATGATTGCAAAAGACCATAAGCAAAACACTAGGACAAAAAAATTAATAAAATAATAAATTCAAGCTTGGTTGTATAATATAAATACACAAAAGGACAGAATCACTCAATAGTATGTGCAATGGGAGCAACAGGCGCTGACAGGATGATAAACGTTGAAATTGTAAACACATTTGTAATCAACAGGTCTAAAAGGCTCAAACAGTTACATTGAAAAGTTCCTAAAATGAAAGGCAAATAAAGAACAGACGGAAGAAGAAATAACATCGAGCTATAGCTCTCGATTTAGTCCCCTCCTGCCGTGAAATATTCCGCACAGTTTCTCCTGACAACATTAAAAAGGAAGAAAAACGCCTGAAAAAAATGACACGTTATTAACGATTGAAGCTACCTGTTGCTTCGTCCAGTGATGTCTGTGGCACGCACTCCCACGCCAACACACACAGATGACATTTTATCAACATGGTTATTAAACTGAGAACATGTGAAAGCTACACACTGTGAAAACGATGTCTTGCTCGATTCCGCTTCCCAGCAGAGGCTCTTCAAACCGTTCACATGTTCTCCAGCATAAACAGTTTCTGTGCCGTTCTGTGTCTTCGCTCTCGGAAATGTCTCGACGTCGTTCAGCACCATGTGCTGTGAACAGCTCCAGTTTTCATCCTGCAAGAGCTTCTTAAAGGCGAGGTCCATTCCACCGACAGGTGGTCCGTCGATTTCACGAACGCCGATGACGTCACTGCGCTTGGAACGAGGACAAAACCTAACGCCCATTACGTCACCATAATTAGGATTAGGAAAGAACATAACAAATATTTATATTATACGATATTACATATGCACACATACAGATACAAATAGACAACAAAAATATATATAGGTCTACATAAGCTAAAATACAAGATATTTTTTTTAATGATTTTTATGATATTCCATTTATTTAATAGTTTTCATGACTCTAGTATTATTCTAACATTTTAATAGCTCTTATTTATAAGCTGGTTAAAATGAATTAATAATTTGTATTATTACAACTTTATATAATATAAAAAATAATAATATAATTTAAGAGCACTTGGTAGGCAAGCAAATTGTGCCGTCTTTCAGTAAAAACAAACATTAAAAATAACAAACATTATTTACTTCTGTATTAGTATTTGTATCTGTTTCTGAATATCCTGTGCTATGTGTCACAAAGGGGACATTTAATTAGTTTTAAATTTAAATGTGTGAAAAAAAAAACACTTACCAACAAATTACTTCTCAGAGTACTTTTCTAGTTCCCAACCTGCTTTGCATAGAGCAATTACGAGAGTAATTTTTAAAATGTAGTGTTATTTAATGTGTTTTTTAGTAAAGGGAAACCCTGTTAATGTTCAGTTACATTTAAAAGAGTTTCTCTAATGATGATTTTTATTAACATTGTGCTGAAGAGAGCCTGTGGTTAGACTGTGGGAGGCTATATAAAAATACATTGATGTTCAATGAGCATAAATGTGCTAACTGTACTGTAAAGTATGTAAATAAATATAAATGGAATGATGCAGTATTTGGAAAAGCAAAGAACAAGTTATAATAAGCAACCAAACCTGGGATGAAAACTAACTTTTTGCCATAATGGCCAGAAACTTTACAGACAATTTTGCAGACACATTTACAGACAATAAATGTTTTCTAATAGCATGAAATGTAGATTAATGCACATCAAAATTAGCCTGGATGCCAGCCGAACTTAGCCCTGCGGCCCTGCTCACAACATTTTTAGGTCGTGCGGTGCACAAATTTTTACAACAAAACCCACCAACTACTAGTCCAAAACAATAGCTTCTCGCGGGGGTTCTCCGGAAAACAATGTCATTTGGGGGGAAAATGTGTGTTATTTTGGCAAGGTTGCCTGGTAAAATTGCCATTCATGGGTCTATATATCAATTGATGGTCGCTTCAACAAGCGGACATGGCAACACAGTGCAGTTGAGTTTTGTTGATATTTGACAACTAACGTAATGCGTCCCTTCGTTGCTCTGATTGGTTGTAGGTCTATCCAATTGAGGTCTTTCCTGGTTTGGTTGAAACACGCCCCATAATCACAGCCCAATGGAGCAGTATCAGATTCATTTTCAGACTAGAATTGAGTATGACTACGTCAGGCTACATCAAAATTAGAAGTGGTATTCAATAAAGAGCAATGTACCACACATTGTGGTTTGTCTTTTGTTGTTTGATTAACATTAAACACACAAACAGCAGCAGGAATATTGGGCTGCTGTCACTTTAAGAGCTAATGGACTGATCCAATATACTGTCACACACGTGTTTTATTTCTCAACTGTTTACGTTCAGTTAAGACTTTGCAAGCCCTAAACTTTCTCACAATTTTACTTAGTTAAAATTCATAAAACTGTTACCTGTCAACTGATGTTTGACGCTGTTTCATATGCTCACCAACACCGATTTTAACTCTTACATATCTTACATAACTTTTAAATATTTTGATCTTGGCGAGAGTTCATTTTAGGCACTCACAGTCTACATGACCAAGCAGAAGGTTGTTTTGGTGGCTAAGATGTCTGTTCACCATGTTTGAATGCATCACTGACATGCAGGTCACACTAAACCCCCCCCAAAAAAAAAAAAAAACGACAAACCGAAAAGCTTATTTGAAATGATTGCTGGTTTGATGTGAAAATATAAGGGGAACACATAAGGCTTACTCAATAGCTTTCTGTACAGCTAACATTGTGTCCTAAAACCACACATATAGTCCTGTAACCACACATGTATAGTCCTGTTAACAAAATTCAACACAGAGCACAAGGGCAGTCACCCACTTGCATCGGGGCTCCCCCTCCCCTTCCTGTTTCCCCTTTTGTTTGGTGCCTAGAGGTAACCATGGCAACCAGCATCATAAAGCAACCAGTACTTTCAGAAATGTTTGCAAGTGACTGTCAGGATAGTCCATACATATAAACACAGATGTGTCTTGTGCCACATGTAGTGAAAAGGAATAATAATAATAATAAAAAATATATTATTATTGGTTTTTTTTTACATTACATTTTTCAAAGCGATTTTGCACAAGAGCCCTCACTGGCCTGTGCTGCATAATAAGGCATACAAAAACAAGGAATTGTGTGCAATAATTGTATCTAAACACACACATATGAAGAGGGGACTACAAGTGCTGTCACTGTGAGTCTGCTTGGAGTAGATCAAGCGATGCAACAATTCATGCAGTCTAGTCATGTTCCTAAGCAACAGAGACCTGTCATTTTGATGGCTAATCATCCAAGCAATCCCTAGTTGGACATTTTAGACAAACCAAATGCTGCATGAGGAGCGTTTGTTTTGCTGCTGCCAATTTACTGAACTGATGTGTGCTGGATTCTGACGGTCATAGGTCTTTTGCAGGGGTACAGGCACTTCTCACGTGCCATTTTTTAGCAAAACTTGAGGCTTCTTAAAACAAAGGACCATTTTTTTTAAAACCTACATTTTTAACAGATTATAGTAATGATTTTGAGACATTTGAAATTCTTGTAAAAAATACAATAACTAAAATAAAATAATAAATAAACCCATAAGATTTTTTTTTGTGGTTATTTATGAAAATCATAGATACCCTTACACCTTTGAAAATACTAATACACAAGACCATATTAAGCTGTTATATATATATTATAATAAAACCTAAAAAAGTAGGTGCTTATGGTTATAAAATAGGACATCTTTTAGTCAAAATAAAAATACTATATTTCCCAGACATTTTTTGATAGGTTTTTGTGAGAATAACCCATGTACAGTAGAAACATGGTGGCAAAATTTATAAAAGAATGACAGCTGACTAAACAATAAAAGCAAGAATAATACAGTACAAATTGTCAAAATGCACATGTCAACTGAAAGGCTGTAGGTCCATCATTTTGTATGAAGTCTATAGTGCTTTTAAAATTACTATAGTTCTGCAAAATTACGCTAGTTAAGGAGCAGAATTAGGGGTTTTGGAAATATAGGTGCATAGGAGGAGGTCTATCTTAAAGGTTAGCAGGGTAGCTTGTCACATGGAGTTGTTGAGAAACCTGAGCTTGTGGGAAATCTGTTAAATGAGGAGACGGTGTTCACAACAGGGTTACAGATACAATATGTGAAGCAGGCGGCTTAGTTTAACAGATAAACTTACTCATTTGAAAATACAAATATATGAGGCTATATTAAGTCAAAAGTATTGTAATAATATATACTCTCACCTAAAGGATTATAATGAACACCTGTTCAATTTATCATTAATGCAATTATCTAATCAACCAATCACAGGGCAGTTGCTTCAATGCATTTAGGGGTGTGGTCCTGGTCAAGACAATCTCCTGAACTCCAAACTGAATGTCAGAATGGGAAAGAAAGGTGATTTAAGCAATTTTGAGCGTGGCATGGTTGTTGGTGCCAGAAGGGCCGGTCTGAGTATTTCACAATCTGCTCAGTTACTGGGATTTAACGCACAACCATTTCTAGGGTTTACAAAGAATGGTGTGAAAAGAGAAAAACATCCAGTATCCGGCAGTCCTGTGGGTAAAAATGCCTTGTTGATGCTAGAAGACAGAGGAGAATGGGCCGACTGATTCAAGCTGATAGAAGAGCAGCTTTGACTGAAATAACCACTCGTTACAACCGAGGTATGCAGCAAAGCATTGTGAAGCCACAACATGCACAACCTTAAGGCGGATGGGCTACAACAGCAGAAGACCCCACCGGGTACCACACATCTCCACTACAAATAGGAAAATGAGGCTACAATTTGCACAAGCTCACCAAAATTGAACAGTTGAAGACTGAAAAATGTTGCCTGGTCTGATGAGTCTTGATTTCTATTGAGGCATTCAGATGGTAGAAGTTCAGAAATCAGAGTCAGAATTTTGCATAAATAGAATGAGAACATGGATCCATCATGCCTGGTTACCACTGTGCAGGCTGCTGGTGGTGGTGTAATGGTGTGGGGGATGTTTTCATGGCACACTTTAGGCCCCTTAGTGCCAATTGGGCATCGTTTAAATGCCACGGCCTACCTGAGCATTGTTTCTGACCATGTCCATCCCTTTATGACCACCATGTACCCATCCTCTGATGACATGCTGTCACTATCAAGCAGGATAATGCACCATGTCACAAAGCTCAAATAATTTCAAATTGGTTTCTTGAACATGACAATGAGTTCACTGTACTAAAATGGCCCCCACAGTCACCAGATCTCAACCCAATAGAGCATCTTTGGGATGTGGTGGAGCGGGAGCTTCGTGCCCTGGATGTGTATACCACAAATCTCCATCTACTGCAAGATGCTATCCTATCAATATGGGCCAACATTCCTAAAAAAAATGCTTTCAGCACCTTGTTGAATCAATGCCATGTAGAATTAAGGCAGTTATGAAGGCGAAAGGGGGTCAAAAACAGCATTAGCATGGTGTTCCTAATATTTCTTTAGTTCAGCGTGTGTGTGTGTGTGTGTGTGTGTGTGTGTATATATATATATATATATATATATATATATATATATATATATATATATATATGCCGCAGCCTCTCAAGGAGCTATAGCAGACACCGCCACCTCTGGAGGAGCTGTAGCGGATGCCGCCGCCTCTGGAGGAGCTGTAGTGGATGCCACCGCCTCTGGAGGAGTTGTAGCAGACACCGCCGCCTCTGGAGGAGCTTTAGAAGAAGCCGCCGCTTCTGGAGGAGCTGTAGCGGATGCCGCCGCCTCTGGAGGAGCTGTAGCGGATGCCGCCGCCTCTGGAGGAGCTGTAGTGGACGTCGTCACCGCCTCTTGAGGAGCTGTAGTGGACGCTGCCACCTCTAGAGGAGCTGTAGCAGACGCCGCCTCTGGAGGAGCTGTAGCAGACACCTCCACCTCCGCTACGCTGCCTCTGGAGGAGCTGTAGCAGACGCCACCTCTGGGGGAGCTGTAGCAGACGCCGCCTCTAGAGAAGCTGTAGTGGATGGCGCCGCCCCTGGAGGAGCTGTAGTGGACGCCCCCGGGACTTGGGACCACTGAACTTGGAAGCATAATGGCCATGGTTGGCAATTTGCAAGTTGTGTGAAACTCTTCATCTGCTGGAGCTTGGTACTTATAGACTATGACATGACGTGAACAGGCACTGGGTTGGAGACCATAAAGTGACTTCACTCTGCCGTGACGGGTTTTGCTGAATTGCTTGGTTCCTCATCTGTACGTACTATATTGAATGAGGAGCCACTTATTAACACAGCATGTTCAACATATTGGGCCAGAGACAAAAGTTTTTTCCCCTGGCATCCAGGAACAAAAGGGTTCATTGAGACCCATTCTCAAAATGTCCTTGAAGGCAACATCATTAAAGACAACCAGGTGACAGTCCACAGAACTGCTGTAACAATGCTGACGTGGAAGCAGACAAGTGAAGAGAACCCAAGTGCAGTTTATTTACAGTGTCCAAAGATCCAAAAGCATGAAACAATGTATAACAAAATCCAAAACATGAAACAAACCATGAACAAAAAGTTGACTATGAACAGACATGGAAACATGGAATCATGGAATGGCATACCAAAACACGACAACTAAACAAGGCAAACACGAGGACATAAATAAATGACACAGGGGAGCTATCACAGACATGACTATCACAACCAATGAAAAAGCAAAACTAATGAAACAAGAAGCAGAACACAACACAACACATAAAATGAAATAGGGAACCAATCAGAACATGACACATTAGACAAGGGATGCACATGACACGATCAAATGAGGGCAAGCGAAACACATGACAAAACCAGGAATCTTGACTAAAACTAAATAAAAGACATGAAAACATAAACTTGAAACAAACCACAAAACAGATGTTACAATATTAAGCCAGAGATAATTTTAATATACACTATAATGAAAAAAAAAAAAAAAAAATACAAATGTTTTGGGACGTCTACCTTTACATGCATATGAACTTTGATTACATCCCAAAATTAATCCACAGGATTTAATATGGAGTTAGCCCAACCATTGCAGCTATGACAGCTTCAACTCTTCTGGGAAGGCTTTCCACAAGGTTTAGGAGTGTGTTTATTGGAATTTTTGACCATTCTTCTAGAAACTTATTTGTGAAGTCAGGCACTGATGTTGGACGAGAAGGCCTGGCTCTCAGTCTCCGCTCTAATTCATCCCAAAGGTGTTCTATCGGGTTGAGCTCAGGACTCTGTGCATGTCAGTCAAGTTCCTCCACACCAAACTCGCTCATTCATGTCTTTATGGACCTTGCTTTGTGCAATGGTGCATATTCATGTTGAAACAGGAAAGAGCCATCCTCAAAGGAATTATTTCCTTTGGAAATAAGGTGCCAAGCCCAACCCCTGAAAAACAACCCCACACCATAATCCCCCCTCCATTGGTGGTGTGCTTTACATCACTGCATCTGACACTTTTCATTGCACTTGGAGATGTAAGGCTTGGATGAGCTGCTCGGCCATGGAAACCCATTCTATGAAGCCTTTTACGCACTATTCTTAAGCTAATCTGAAGGCCACTGGAAAGTTTGGATGTTCTTCATGCACCTCAGCATTCACTGACCCAGCTCTATGATTTTACCACTTTGTGGCTGAGTTGCTTTTGTTCCCAATCGCTTCCACCTTGTTATAATACCACTTACTGTAGAATATATACTAGTGAGGAAATTTCACAAATTGACTTATTGCACAGGTGGCAACCTATCACGGTACCATGCTTGAATTTACTGAGCTCTTGAGAGCATCCCATTCTTTCACAAATGTTTGTAGAAGCGCCTGCATGTCTAGGTGCTTGACTTTCTACCTTTGGCCATGGAAGTGATTGGAACACCTGAAGTTAATGATTTGGAGGGGCAATATAGTGTGTGTGTAAATATATATAATGAATTAAAAGAAATTGGTGATAAAACATTTTAAACCATTCGGAAATTCTTTGTGGATGCTTCTGAAACTCATACTCACAGACTCCTATATGCCTTTGAAAATAATACATGAGTCTACATTAAGCCAGAGATGTTTTTCTGTAAAGAAACAGGGATGAAAAAAAACAAACGCAGTAGCTAAAAACTGCCCATTAATGTAATGCTTCAACAATTAGCGCTTATCTCAGGGTTTTACATATGCTTCATAATATCGTCTACAAAATATCTTAGCCTCTGTTGTTGTGAGTCTCATACTGCTTTGTGCTGTTGTATACGTTCACTACTGGAAACCTCAGTGGCTCTACCATCTTCCCCTGCTCTTCGCCTTTAGAACAAAGGTGCTATTCAATGCAGCAGAACAGGTAAGAGCACCCAAATGGAGCTCAAGTGGGCACTAGGCTTCTTGACTAAATACCCAATGAGCATTCTAATCTTCCATTCTCTGCCTCCTATTCCATTTTGATAATGTACCATCGCCAGCAGCTGCTAAAAGCCTGAGCGAGGAGAGGGAGGGGTATTACAGAAATTTTTGGGATGAAAACAAAACGAGAAAAAGGTCGTCTTTAAGACGCTTCTGTGGAGCCGGCACAGGCATATTACACTTCAACATTTCTTAAAGGGCAGCACATTCAGCTCCTGTGGTCCAAAAATGCCAGAAAATCTGAAAAAAATTAATCAATGCACATATCACGGTTCTTCCAATGTCGCCGTCTTCTTTTTTACTTTTCTACTCCCCCCATGTCCACAGCCTGCCATTACAGAAAATTACAACTTATATGTCTACATTCTTGGAAGTGGATAATTGGACGGAGGCCCATTATCAAGCACTCAAGCCATCCATGGAGCTGTATTTCCTGCTTTTAATACTCTTACTCTTTCCTTCTTTAATTTTTGGCTTTGAGAAATATGTATACTGTAATATAAAAAAAAGATGTCAACCCAAATGATGTCTCCATCAGCGTTCAATCAGAGATCATGAGTCACGGGACTCTTAATTTCGTCTTTTTTTGGTAGAACTACTGCTTAGCAAAAATCTGAAGAGTACAGTGAAGTCATTCTCATTATTTCAGGGCACATGGTTACACGTTTACATTTTTTAATTTTTTTATAAATGAGGATAAATAAGTACAACCAGTAAAAGGATAACACTTTATATATATACTTTCACATTACAGTAATGGGAATGGGTTTTTATTTGGATTAGAATTGGGAGGAAATTAAGGTTATAGCCTTTAGTCCAAAAAGAAAGAAAGAAAAAAACAGATTATGAGGTGAAATACTTAATTCCCCAGAAATATTCTTGACAGGTTTTTATGAGAATAACCCATGTACAGTAGAAACATGGTGGCACAAATTCTTAAAGACTGAAACCTGACCGTAGACCAAATGACTAAACAATAAAAGCAAGAATGATACATACAGCGCTGTACAAAATTGCACAATGCACATGTCAGCTGAAAGGCTGTAGGTCCATTATTTTGTATAAAGTATAGTGTGCTTTTATAGTTCTGCAAAATTATGCTAGTTAAGGAGCAGAATTAGGGGTTTCGGAAATATAGGTGCATAGGAGGAGGTCTATCTGAAAGGTTAGCAGGGTAGCTTGTCACATGTTGAGTTGTTGAGAAACCTGACAGCTTGTGGGAAATCTGTTAAATGAGGAGACGGTGTTCACAACAGGGTTACAGAATGTGTATGTGCTCAAAAGATTCTGATAAATCGTTCCAGATACAATATGTATTTGGCTTTCCTATGATTACCTCCTTTAAATAAGTCTGCAATTAAATCGAGAATGCACATTATGATTGCAAAATCTATGCAGATATCCAGCAGTGTATGTCCCTGCAGCGTATGAAAGTGTGTGTTATAATATGTGCAAATGGATGCCTGAGTAGCTCTCATTATATGGTTCCCAGTGTTACTAGGGTCCAGGTCATGTGTGCTTCCAAATCCATCTGCAATATTTGCAACCAGTTTAACCCTTGGCCTTGAAGGAACCATAAGTGAAGGCAAAATAGCATTTAAGTAAAATATTCATTTCAAGAGAATGCCACATTATAACAAATTATTCTTTAGTACACAACCAGCAACCATATTTATTGCAATATGAGGTTGTGTTTTACAGCTGCATGATACTGTTTGTTGCGGGTTTCCACTCCATCCTGAGACACATGAATGTTGAAACCAGAGAAACTGAACAAAATCCCAGGGAAGTTATAATTTCAGGGCAATCAATTCAGCATTTTGTCACAATAGGAAAAGGTGAGATTTGTGTGGTACTTTAATTAGGAGCAAATTGTATCTTGAAGTAATTGCGTAATAGCCCATTAAAACTTTCACCTCTCAGCGATTTCCGAGTGCATTTGTTGATTTGAGAACAATGTGGTTACAAATGCAAAGCATGGTTCAAAATAATCACATTTTAGGTCTTGCATGCCAAAACGGCCTTTTTGCATTAATGAAGAAGTCATTATTTGCTTTGTTCAGATTATTGAAATAATACAAAATACTTTTGACAAAACATTTTCTAAGTTGTTAGTGGTGCTTGCTAATGCAAATATCACTATATTTGTATTAAAATAAAGGATGTTAACAAACCTCTAACCCTAAGTATTACATTTTAGTACTAAAGTATTAAACTTAGGGGCTTGAGGGTACTTTTCAAAGGGATGATATACAATTTGACTGTCAAATGAAGCGCGGATAGATTAACTATAAAGAATGGAACCCAACCAAATCTACATGGCAGAATATTATAAACACTTTTATGGGCTTGATTGATGAATAAAATCCCATACAACACCCTCACATTGTGGTCGCAAGATTGTCATTATTATTTTCTTCAAAATATATATTTTTAGATAAAACTAGATTTAGTGATAGGTTTATCATTTCGCAACATTAGTATTTTTAGTTTTACACTTATAACACTGTTCCCCCTGGAGGAACACTGTGAATTCCTGTGAATTAAATTGCATCAATTCACAGATATTCAATTTGGCAAACTGAAAAATCAGTCACTAGAAAATTTTCAATTGGAGACATGAATTTTTTTTTTTTTTTTTTTTTTTTTTTTTTTTACAGTGTACAAAGATTTCCTGATATGTTTATACAACAACAATGTAATAAAAATGGAAAAGCTTTTCCTTTCGCATACAGGCGACAACGTTGTCCGAACGATCGCTATTCACACAGATCCATGACTAAAAAACAACTAAAAACGCTGTATTCATCAGTAGTTGTCGACGTCTATTTGAAAAGAAACGCTATGCGCCTATAAACTGATGAAAATATCAATTTTGTGGTTTACATGGCGACGATAACGGTAGGCCTACTTTGCACTTCGCAACCCATTTTCAGGCCCCCAAAACAGTTGTTGTTAAAATGAAAGTTTAAAACGATGTGTAAATGGCCCCCAAGATGAATAAAAAGTATTTTAATGCATCACACATGCAAAGGCCAGGAATACTTTCTTATATAAAAATCTGACATATTGCAGGCAAACCATTTAACTCCATATTCAATCAACCTTGTTGGCTCCATTTCTAATCACTGCCCACAAAATCCCAGCAGGGATACTCAGGTTCCATGTCAGAGCCTCCACCGGATCTGAGGACATCTGAGATGCTCGGCCATCTGGGTTAAATGTTGGTAGGAGTCACGCTTTGTCGCTGAGGACACGTGTTTTGTGGTGGCTCTGACGCTTGGTGTGAAAGGAGACTGGGAAAAGGACAGCTGTTGCTGGAGAAGCACAGAAGAACAGTTCCTGCATAAAGCACGAAACATCCACAAGATTTTCAACAAGAAATGATTGCTTTCCTTTGTAAAATCACATCGAATCCTTCAGATTTCAGATCAAACCACAGATGTCCAGAAAGCTTATACATTGTTAACATGTCTGAGAATAATTTCCCATTGTCATTTATGTCTTTTTTCCCCCCAGTCCTTGAGCAATAGCGCGCACTAAAGCAAGTATAAAAGCAGATGTGCGTTGCAGGCCTGACCTTGGTTGCTATGGGTACTAGGGACAGACTTATATTCAACCGCCTGCCTGAGTTCCTGCTAATTGCCGTTGTCATGGCAACGAAGCACCTGATGTAATGGTAGGAAAGGGCAATAATCTTACAAGGGTCCATTTATTTATAGGGAGCTATTCCACCCTGTGCCTGTCAACTTGGAAACGGACTTAGATTAAGTGCCAACATATCAAACAATAATGTTTATTATTATTTTAAAAAAAAACATCATCACACATAGGGTAATCATTCTGTGCAATTTACCACAATAAACAGACACTTTAAGAGCCTGTCATACGTTTCTGTTTTTAACACTTATATTCATCACAAAATACATGGTCCAAACATCTGCGACCGCAAGTACAAATATTTTTATTTCTTAAACTTTTCCTCAACAATTTTAATACAATTGTCTTATCATATATATATTTGTATGGTTTATGATCAGCAATGTAAGTTTATTTTTATATATGATTAGAAAAAAAAACCTTTATTTGGTTTGTTGCCTTTTTTACTGTAATGGTACTGCAATGCTCCACAAAATACTCCACAAATTCAAAACCTGACGATTTATCCAGCATGATGGCTGTCACTTTGTTTATTTCTTGGTTTAATTTAGATTTCGAATCCAAGGGTTACACTTTAAATTACGCAGCCATGCATTGCTAAAAGCCAGGCATGTCCTAATAAGAATGAAAACAGACATGGTGAGCGACATCTTCATACTTTAATTATTATCAAAAAGGTAAATAACATTAACAGACCGAAGCTTTACTCTCCAACAGCGTTGACCTGAATAATTCCACATTCAACCTCTCTATTCAGTCAGGATGGTCAATGATAACGCAGAGGGAAAGACAAACAAGACTTCAGGGTTCAAGGGGTTTCTTCCTCTTCACATCCTTCGTGCTTTGCGAGGGCGACAGCCATTGTGTGGCACTGGGGTGTTGTCAGTGATGGAAACAACCTCTAGTCCTCCCATAGTTAACCCTTTAATGGCAGACTACACATGGGGGAACAAAATTAATGTAGGCCAAGTCAGCTTTTGAGATACAGTCCACAGAAATACACAATCCATCTAGAAGAGACTCCAATGATCCAATAAGGCCTTCTTGAATTTGTTTGTGAAAGCTGCTGATTTAGCCAAATATAAAGTAATATTTCTATTAGTGATGCATTATATATCTGCCATGCATCTGATATTGGAGGATGCAAACTGTTAAATGTAATCTTTAGCAAATCTGAAAATATTTATTTTTCAAACTACACATTATAATGTGATCCCTAAATACAATTGTAGCATTTGTATTGACTGATTTTAGCTTTCAGGGTTTTAATTTGAATTTAATTAGACAATAGTCTATAGTATAATTAGCTATTTACCAGACACAACAAGAAAAAAAAAAATACTTCAACATCGGTGCATCCCTGATTCCTATCCAACTATCCAAATCTGTTTTTGCTAAAAACAAGCACAAGTATTTACCTTGGCTTGCTTATTTAGTAATTTGATTCAAATAAGTTAGCACTGCAGTTGGTGGCTTTGCATTGATTTATTTATGCCCAACCACCATCTGCTTAAATGCAACTTAGTCTGGAAGCTTCTGACTGCGAATAAACCAAGGGTAGGTAAAAGTAATGCAAGTCTTAAACACCCCCTGATGCCTGCTGCTCTGGAGGAGCTCATTAGATTCTCACCCAGCCTAAATGTCCTCCCACCCAGCTCAGAGTAAGAGCATGCAGACCGCCGCTGAGCTCACAGAACTCATTGGTCAGTTTCAGAGTATTGATTGAGTAGTCAGCATGCATTATGTTGCCTTTCCATATGGGTACTTACAGATAATAATAAATAATCATTGCTGCCATTCTACTGAAAGGATTATGAAAAGAAACAGGATGAAATAGGTGGTATAAAATCATACAGTCAACTCGATTAAAAAAAAAAGAGGACTTATTATGCATTTTGCATTCTTTATTGTTGTTTGAGCATGAAAAAGGTCTGCAACGCTACAAAGCCCTCCAACTGTATATCAAGTAAGGACTTTTTCTGAACTCTGAACTGATTGTCTTGAGTTTTCTTCTGGGAATGTCACAATATTCCCAATTTAGATAATTCCTGCCCAAGGCATACATGCAAAATAAAATATGTTGTTGCCATGTCCAAGAGACACTGTTTTTACACTCTGAATCAAGCGTATATTTATGGTAAGGGGTATGACATTTCCGAAACATGCTCAAAGTGGCTGACAAATCATAACGCACTGATCCAGCCGACTAATCAAAGAACGTTTTGCTTTTCGGAAGGAGGGGATTCATACAGACAGGAAGTAAACAGACCGTTACTGACAGACTAGCACTGTAACAATGTAAAATAGAAAGATATGTTTTTTTTTTTTTTTAACATTCAGGCATTCTAGAAGCCTCCAAAAACAAAATCAAAACTTTGTAAAAGGATCATATTAGGTTGTATTTCAGAAAATGTAGCTGCCTGTGTAAAAGTTGCTGCAATGATGCTTTGGTGCCCCTGTGCAATTGGGTGTTCTGGTTGGTTCACAATTTAAAAAAGTCCTCCACTAAATCTTAAAGGGATAGTTCACCCAAAAATGTACATTTGATGTTTATCTGCTATCTGTCATGAGAGGTCTACAGACACTAATTTTTTATACTTTCTTTTTCAGAGTACTTACATTTTAATTATGTATTGATATATAAAGCAAGTTTAAACAAATTTAGAAAAAAAGTTTAACCAATTCCTACCTATCCTACTTTTAAGCTTCCAAAGGCATGAACTGAAAACTCGCCAGACTGAACATGCGCTGTGAATGCATTGCCGCGGACGCGTTTACCTCAGCTCATTCATCACGGTGGGTGTAATCTGACTCCTGCAGCATTTGTGCTGTGCCACTCCCTCAGCGGCTATATCACATTATATTGAACAGACACGTTCAATTTTTAATTGTAGTGTCTGTTCTCTAACTGAACTGATTTTGTGAAAAAGAACACGGTGGGGAAAGTGATCCAGTAGCAGTGGCTTCGTAGGGCAAGGAAGCATTCTGGGAATTGTTGTCTTTCATCCCAATGAGACAAAAATACATTTTCTGTCTTATCTCAGTCTAGAAAGCACCAAATTCAAAATAACCAAAATAATTTCACATTTCTACTACATCATTGACCCAGTTTAAATACATATTCATCTTCCCAGCGTTGAAGTACCCCTTTAAGGTATCATTCATGTCTGTAGAACTAACAGGGCAGAAATAATGGTACTAATAAGCCAATTTTCTTTTAATACAATGTTGAAGTATTTAGTATACACCCCTAACCTGTTTTCATTCATTTGCACATCCATGCCCCTCAGGCTGTGAACAGCACCTCTGAATGCCTATTTGCACTCTTGTGCAGCAGTGTTTAACATCACTTCCATTGTACTAGCCTTTTTATTTTTTTATTATTAGTGGTGTCATCCTCTGGGTTAAGGATCGGAACAAACAAAACACCAATAAATGGATATAAAACAAATGAAACTTTGTTGAGTTTTGTTGAGAAGAGGTGAGCCATTACAATTTAACTTTAAAGATGATTAACTGAATGGAAAAAACAAACAAACTCATGCACAGAACTGTTCAAAAGTTTAAGTTTAATTTTTTAAGAAATTAATACTTTTATTGTCACAAAGGTGACAGTAAAAATATTTATAATATACGAAAATATTATATTTCGAATGCTGTTCTTTTTTTTTTAAAATCTTGGTTATAGTTTCCACAAAAATATTAGGCAGCACAACTGTTTCTTGAGCAGAAAATCAGCATATTAGAATGATATCTGAATGATCATGTGACACTGAAGACTGGTGTAATAGTTCTGAAAATTCAGCTTTGCCCTCACAGGAAAACATTACATTAAAAAAATAGTAAAATAATTTTCAGTTCTAATAGCACCTTGCAATATTACTGTTTTACTGTATTTTTTTTATTTTATCAAATGAATGCAGCATTGGGGAGCATAAGAGACTTCTATAGACCCCACATTTTGTTATGTTACAGCCTTTTTTCAAAATGGATTAAATTATTTTTCCCCCTCAATTCTACAAACAATACCTCATTATGACAATGTGAATTATGACAATTGCAGATTTATTAAAAATAAAAAACGAAAAACATCACATGTACAAGTATTCACTGCCTTTTTCATGACACTCAGGCCCCGTCCACACGGAGACGCGTTTAGCTGTATACGTATAAATTTTGTACCGTATCAGCGTTTCATCCACATGGATCCGGCGTTTTGGAAGCATGAATCCGATATTTTTTTAAACCGGGTCCCAAAGTGGATAAATCGGAAAACGACAATCTTCCGTTTTCGTGTGTACAGCCAATCCATATATTTTGCTAAACGGTGATGTCATCACACTACGTCCAGCACGGTGAAATAGTTAAGGGATAAAACTATGGGCACTGGGCATGCACACATCAATACGTCATTTAATTACCGTATTTGCATTATTATAAGGGTATGTTTAGGGTCGGGGTAGGTGTAGGCGTTAATAAAACACATCTGTTAAATAGCAAATGTATTTATTGTTATTTTATTGTAAGATTGTGCCTCACTTCCAACCATTGCTTTACCCCTTTTATCCAAAACTCCTCTTCTCCGTTTTTAGTGTATTTCTGTGGGAGAACTACAGTGCCACACACTGGCCTGGCAAACATACTACATCGTTTTAAGTCGTTTTGTATCTGAAAAAAAGATCAGATACAAAAAGCTCTGGCTTTGTGTGGACGGAGCCTCAAAATTGAGCTCAGGTGCTCCTGTTTCCACTGATCACCCTTGAGAACTTGATTGGAGTCCACCTGTGGTAAATTCAGTTGATTGGACATGATTTGGAAAGGCACACACCTGTCTATATAAGGTCACAGTTAACAGTGCATGTCAGAGGATAAACCAAGCAATTAAGGCCAAGGAATTGTCTGCAGACCTCCGAGACAGGCCTCTATCAAGGCACAGATGTATAGTCAAACCTCTGCAGAATTGAAGGTCCCAATGAGCACAGTGGCCTCCATCATCCATAAATGGAAGAAGTTTGGAACCACCTGGACTCTTCCTTTAGCTGGCCACCAGGCCAAACTGAGCGATCGGGGAAGAAGGGCCTTAGTAAGGCAGGTGACCAAAAACCTGATGGTCACTCTGACAGAGCTCCAGCCTTTCTCTGTGAAGAGAGGAAAAACTTCCAGAAGAACATCCATCTCTGCAGCACTCCACCAATCAGGCATGTATAGTAGAATGGCTAGACGGCACATGTGAGCAGTCGGAAATTTGCCAAAAGGCACGAGAAGGACTCTCAAATGATGAGAAACAAAATTCTCTGGTCCGATGAAATTTCTGAATGGCAAGAGTCATGTCTTGAGGAATACAGGCACTACTCCTCACCTGGCCAATACCATCCCTACAGCGAAGCATAGCGGTGGCAGCATCATGCTGTGGGGATGTTTTTCAGTGGCAGGAACTGGGAGACTAGTCAGGACTGAGGAAAAGATGAATGCAGAAATGTGCAGAGACATTCTTAATGAAAACCTGCTCAAGGGCACTCTGGACCTTAGACTGGGGCGAAGGTTCATCTTCCAACTAAAACAGATTTGAGCCAGATTGAACATCTGTGGAGAGATCTGAAAATGGCTGCGCACCGATGCTCCTCATCCATGCTGATGGAGCTTGAGAGGTCCTGCAATGAAGGATGCGAGAAACTACCCAAAAATAGGTGTACCAAGATTGTAGCATCAAACTCAAAAAGACTTGAGGCTGTAATTGCTGTCAAAGGTGCTTCAACAAAGTATTGAGCAAAGGCTATGAATACTTATTTACATGTGAATTATATTTTATTTTATTTATTTATTTTAAATTTCAAACAAACGTAGGCGTATCAGTGTTGATACATTGTCATTATGGGGTATTGGTGGTAGAATTGAGAAAAACAATTAATTTAATCCAATTTGCAATAAGGCTGTAACATAACAAAATGTGGAAAAAGTAAAGTGCTGTGTCTGAACACTTCCCAGATGCACTATATTAAAGAGGGACACTTTTAAAGACTTTAAAGTCTTTTAAGACTTTGTCTTATCCAGAAGACAAAAACTACACAACAATTCCCTGGAATCACCCACAACATGTAACTTTCACAATACTCAAGCACGGTTAATTTTCTTTAGAAAATGTAAAATGTTGACATTACTACATTTTTGTATCAATTATTAATTATAAGCTTGTTTTCATCAGTTGCTATTTTCTAAATGTTCTTTTTTAAACGTGCAGTATGCAACTTTTGGCCACTCGGGGTCACTCATTCAAAATAATAACAACAGACGTACTTTGATGACGTCGGGAAAGTGCGTGGGCTCATGGGAGTTGTTGTCATTATTGCCACTGTCAACCAGCGAATCTGGCATCTCCAGCAGAAAACATGTTCACTGACAAGGTAATTGTTATATTACATCTCTATTATTGTTAAGTTTAGTTACGGCTTTTCACTTTATGTAATGTCAATCTAATGAAATAGCAGCGAGCTACCGTTACTTAACAAACTTATCAGTAACGTTAGATAATGTGCGAGACAGAATGTTGTGCGGGCGGTCGCTATGCCAACATACCTATAAGTTGGTAGGCTATGTTGACATATTAACCGCGCATCATAATTTGAGTTACTCAAATTATTGATATGTTGACATGGCATCCGCGATTGTCGAACATTCTGTATATCAACTCTTCAATAAGGAAATAAATTTCAATTTAGTTTATCATTACCAACATAAAACAGTAAATGAGAGAACCAGCACCAGCAATACGTTGTTCATTGGAACACGCGGTGTGTCGCTCCCCACGTTCATCAATCATTCTAATAAACATTTATTTTGGAACTCAGAGATATATGAATAAGTAGATCATTATTAAATCAATATTATATGTAGCTAGTATTAACATATGATAAAAGTGACGGTCACCTTATATTAATTGACCAAGATAGTGGCATATTACCTTATGAAGATAACGTTACTTTCTCCAGCTACATATAAAACCAATAATAGCTAGTCCATCTGCGTTTTACACATGACAGCATCGTGTCACCAAATATACGGATAGAAATATACTTTTGAATCAGTTTTTAAAAAAATAGCTCTTTCAGTCTCCAAAAACAGAGAATCCGCCTGTTTGAAAAGCCGATACAAAATGTATAACATTACGTATTCAGCTAAACGCGTCTCAATGTGGTCAAGATCGCTATGCAATATGCAAACATACAGCATGTTATGATTATATGATTATTATGTTAGCTGAATGGTTACTTAAATGACCTGTTTATTAAAACGCAAGCGAGATCAGCATATCTCTCTGCAGTCCGAGCTTGTCACGAAGATTTCGGCATCTTTCAAAGGCTTCTCCAAGGTTTACACGTCTCTTGCTTCTTCTACTGTCCCAAAATCTTCTCGGGTCATTTTTTTCACCCGTACGTTTGCGCTTTGTTGAGCTGGCAAAACGTACAGGCAAAGAGTAGTCATGATCCATTATCATACAGACTTTTTTATACGGGGGTTCCCCTTATACTGTCTGTCAGTGTTCCTCTTTGAGTTTGACGGTTCCGCCGAGTTCGCAGGAAGCAAGACGCAAACGTGGATATGACGTGAAAGACTGGCGACATAACGGAAATAAAGACACGGTCCGTGTCTTTGAATTAAAATATTAATTTCTCTGGATTTAGAAGTTAATTGGAACTGTCGGGATAATGTAAACACACAACTTTAAAAAATATATAACATAGATATAGTGATCTTTTATATTTTTAATTCTGAAACATTACATATTGTGCCTTTAAGGACATCAACAATATAGGGAATCTTGAACCCTTGAATTACAAATATTTGAATGATTATACTTTTGCATTCTTTTACTTTTCACGACAAATGTACTGCCTCTGAAGTTTATTAGAAAACCAAGCGACATCTATTTTTTTGTCTCGTTTTTGTCTCATTTGAGAGCGGAGGTAAATTATAATGCAGACAGCTAAACATATTCAAGATGGCCTATTTGCATTCAAATGTGCAAATGTTCACTTTGGTTTTCACACCGTCACAGACAAATGGTCATATGTAAGTCTTAGTGCAATCAATGGCAAATATCACAGTAACTAATATTACTGCAAGTAATATTCTCTGGCAGTTCTCAACAACAATTTAGTTTAATCCACAAGGGATTAATAATGATCTATTTTTAAATGTAAATCTTTATAGGCGTTAAGTAAGGCCTTAGTAAGCTACTCACCAAGCGCCCTGGGCCGAGTCCTTTCACCAACACACGGACGTAGGTGACCCCTTTCGCCCTCGCCTTCTGCTCAAGACAAACATACATACATTTAGAGCATTTAGCATAATAAAAACTAATCAATCACTGAGGAAACACAAAACTGCAGGAGCCTAGAATCTGAGGTTGGTCCGAAACTACTAATTTAGATCATAATGCTTGTGTCCATACAGCAAATTAATGGTTATCAGTGTGAAGTCATATACTGATTATACAGCCTGCTGTGACTCAGGGTTGTCATTAGACCCTTCATGGCACAGGCTGATGAAATTACAAACAAATTGCTTGGAAGTAACCAAAAAGAAGTATAAACATGAAACAGAAGATTTGAAATGTTATTTTCAATTTTTACATTTCTCTAGGCCAGCCTGATTATCAGTATAAACATCACGGCAACGGTCAATAAATATACTGCTGATATTCTCGAGCAAAAACTAAGAAAAAAAAGAAATGAGGATACATAAACACACATAAGACTTTCATATTTAACAACAACAACAACAACAGAAAATCATCTATTATAAGTCCTTTAATTTCTAATTATGTTTTTGACTGACCCTGTTTCTAATATTACATTACATTTGCAGCATGACTTAAATAAATATTCAAAATCAAGCAGCAAAACTAATCCAACACAACCTAAAGAAGATTCAGAGGTACTTTAATAACCAAGCAGGGTGTGGTAAATTACTACAAAGAAATGTGCTGCCATCAAGTGGACAGCATCCAAATTACAGACTCGCATTGTGACAAAAAGATGCACAATACAGGAATGATATGCATTTGTTAATCCTTCTGAAACAAGAATTGTGTCCATCTTACCGCAGCAGCTGAAATCCCAGCAGTCTGCGCTGCAATAGGAGTAGATTTCTTCACATTCTTGAAGCCCTCTGATCCACACGAGGTTCGGACCATGTACTGGCCAGCGCTATCTGTGACTTGGATATGTGTGCTAGAGCAGGAAATTAAAGACAAGAGAGCCAGCTATATGTTGCCAGCCTGCAGTATTTATAAAATGTTGACAATAAAATCCTAGTATTTTGGAGAAATGGAGGACAAATTTGTGTGTGTGTGGGCTGAGTTCTGTAAACTCAGTATTAGGTATATGCGGGCCCACACTGAACATGCGCTTACAGAAATTAAGGAAACGTAACTTGTCTACAAAAATTACTTATAGGTATTCAGATTGCTCTATTGTTGAATGATATGAAATTGTTTATTTAATGATTTGTCTACAATACAATTGATAAAGCAATATTTTTAGTCTTTTAGTGGATGTACATTAAGAGAGATTAAACTTTGTTTAAAAAAACAAGTTGTTCTTTGTATTTGTATTGTAAAGCTTAACGTTTAGTTTATTTATAATGCTTTCAGTTCAAATATTATTAGATCTTTTAACACACTTACAACCATTCTACATCATTTTGCAGATTTTTCAAAAAATGTTTTGCAGAAATCACAAAATAAAATTCCACAGATTCCGTGTGGCCATAAGTAACAATTATAATACACACTATAATTATCTGTAGCCCAGAGATGAGTACAGTAAATCCCAAAATTTAATTTTACATGTGCATCGAAACTGAACTACATGATGTCGGTAGGACATGATATGCAACAAAAATATTTTGACCCACACACTGTTAGATGGATAAATGAACAGGCATAATTAAGAGCTTATATAAGTTTATGCAAAAGCAGCATGCACACGGCAACCAAACAAATTCTATTTAAATTTGTACATTTTTGCCAGGCAACTTACTTGTTATATGTGGCTTTAATGTGTGCGATTGGTAACTCTTCAAACTTCTTGCTGTCCCACGACAGGGAGCTTTCCTGACCCGGAAATGGAGGGAAGAGGCTAAATGGGGAAGAGCAATAAACAAACAATTACAAATATTTGACCGACCATCCATCCATCCTAGTGGCCAAAAAGGTAACACTTTACAATAAGGTTTCATTAATTAACTACTTTATTTAACATTAATATGTTAAATAAAATTAATTCATTATTAATATGAGTTAATGTTCATTTCAACTTTTACTAATACAAATTTCAAATCAAATATTGTATTTGTTAACATTGGTTAATGTACTGTTTGTTCCTGAACAAACAATGAACAGCTGTATTTTTGTATTAACTAAAATTATTAAAGAAAGTGTACGTAAGATTGTGGCCAAAACTGGTACTACAAGCACTTTCAAATGACTGTAGAGCAGTGTATCCCATCTCCCCCTCCCCCTAACTCGAGGTTGCCAGATAGGCTGCAGGATCAGCAGCAACGTTTGTAGCTGCAGCTGTGGTAACTAGAGCAGATCTGGCAACCCGGATGCAGAAACACTACTGACTTTGTGATTGGTAGATAGGTGGAGGGTGGAGCTTTAGGCAAAAACACAACATCAACATCAGTTGAGGGCTGCAACAACAACTTTTAAATGACAATATCTTATATAATTTCTTACATACAGTTCCTTTAACCAACGTTTGTATTATCATTGTTAATGTGAGTTAATACATTAACAAAGAAAACACTAAACTTGGTTAAGGTATTTATCTGACAATATTATTTGACAAAAAAAAGGCAAATTAAACAAGTGTTACATGTTTTATTTAAAAACTCTAAGATCACAGAAGCATACAGTAACTAAAATATAATCAGTTCATAATATTTAGTTTGTTCACTTAGTTTTTGCATTTGTTAATTTCTTTGTATGACAGCATTCCACACAATTTGATAAATTGTCTCATTGCAGTATCATCTATGGTTATCACAAATAAAACGATTGACTCCAAACACAACTATGCATTAAGCTTACAATTTTTTTTAATATAGAGCTATAGAGAATATTTGAATATAGACTCTTAATATGTCTGTGCAAACCATGTTCCACTACCAATCATTTAAATGTTTGGGATGAGAAATCTCAGGGTTTCTCATATGTGTTTATGTACATCATAGGATCTGTCAAAAAAGGGTTGCAAGCCCTAGGGTTAAAGCTATATTTGATAGCAGGTGTGCTGACATGCTGTCTGTGTTTCTGTCATACTCTTTCAATCGTTTGACTGGTGCTGATGGGCTCTTGGTTTCCTCTGGTTTGGCATCAGACTCTTGTAATCGGATGGCACTGCATGAGAACGGACGATGAAGCCCCACATGTCCACCACTGTAGGAGAAAACAAGCAATTAGATCCTTTAGTAACAAAATATGTCCAGAGTATGTAGATCTGGAGGTTTGGAACCCAAACAAAAGGTGACAATGTTATCAAAACTATACTGTAAAATGTGGAAAGTGGTAATAAAAAAATATGCAGGTGTAATTGATAATGAATATGGTACAAGCATGTAGACTACTTCAAAACAATACCATTAATCATGCTAAATGTAAGAAGGAAAAAAAGAAAAAGAAAAAAACAGTGCTAGCATTGCACATGTCCAAAGAAACCATGGTATTGCCAAAAAAGCATTATCATATAACATATATCATATAATGTTCATTGTGTCGGTACTACCAAAAAAAGGGTAATATAATGGCAAAATGTGTTATGACAGTGAATGTATTATTTAAGTAACATAAACAAAGCGAAATTATAGAGAATGTCAGTTACACAAATAAAAAAACCTTTAATCAGATGTGCTGCTGCTTTATAACCACATAAGCCACTTACATTAACCGTCCAGATGAATTTAAGCCCTCAAAAAGCTGCTGGCACGAACCTCGAATGAGGCTGTATAACCTAAAATACATAATGTGTGTTTTAAATGAAACCGTTTATTCACGAACACACACATGCATGACTTTAGGTTGATTTGCGGACATTGATGGTCGCGTAATGTGTGTGTAATGGGAACGTCATAATGATACTTTTTTCAGAGGGGTGTTTTTCTTATATTTTAGACGCCAGTGTATCCAATGCGATTTTTAAAGGTAGTAAAGTATTTTGAATTATGTTAAGTATAGTGATAGCTCACACCTGAACTATTTTATTTTTATGTTATCTTTTGTAAATACCGCCAAACGATTGTTCATCAAAATCTATTCCCCCTATATCCGAAATAGTGGCGTCTGTTTCGCAAACTCCGCAAAGCACTACGGGAACACGTGGTGTCAACATGGCGGCGCCCTTCGCTAGAGTTTATCGACCATTCTGGAGGATAATAACTACTACTACATTAAACAGAGAGGCGCGACATGTTTCGTACACTAATCGACAGTGGTCTGCGCAAACTGTCAAAACTGCGGGTGCTACATCTCCGTGGGCGCTACATGGAGCTGTATGTGTGCAGAGGATGCCTGTGGTCTCTCAGGACAGGAGTCCCATAGAGGAGGAGTTCATGGAGCTTATGCGTCAGGTAAGAAAGAATCAGTATGCAGTGCACATTAAATTCTTCTTATTGTCGTGGTTTTGTTATTATTGTAAATATACCATGATCATAACATGTATGCACAGGTGTGGTTTAATGTATAGATTATGGTACATGTATATTTGCTCTTTCCCTAAAATTTAGTACGCTATGTATGTAGCATATTTTGAAGCTGTGTGTCTATGTATTTTAGTATGCATTCATATCTTAAGTTATAATGCTGCACAGCCATAATAATGTGTGCCATGAGCCACCTGTCAAACACTCATAGGATTGTTAAATGTTTCAGATGGAGTTAGAGAGAAGTCTGCTTGCGGACCATGAGGTGAAACTCCTGGACGATGCTGCACGGATGAGCCGGAAACAAGAAGAAGATTATGATTCAGATGAGGAAGAGGATTATAGAGACAAAGAAATCGTTACAGCCCAAGATCTGGAGGATATTTGGGAACAGAAACTTAAGGAATTTCAACCAGCTCTAAGGTCACAAGGTGAGCAATCAGCAAACGTTAGTTAGTAAGCATCGGATATCAAGGTCTGATAGGCTGCATACGAAATTGCACACTTCCCTTACTATATAGTAAGCGAAAACCAGTATGTGAAAAAAGTATGTCCGAATTTACACTGCTCATAAAAGAGTAGGCAACAAGTACCTGGATGACCTACTTCTTTCGGCAAAATTCTGAAATGTACATATGATGGACACTTTACTATCCCATGAGGCCACGGGAGAGGATTTGTGAATGGAAGTGAAGCAACATAACTGACACTGGTAGAGGTCACATGATAATGACAACTCGGCGAATGTAGTATGTCCAGATTACATTAAAGGCATAGTTCACCCAAAAATGAAAATTTTGTCATCATTTACTCACCATCATGTTGTTTCAAACCTGTATGAGTTTTTTATGCTGAACACAAAAGAAGATATGTTGAAGAATGTTTGTAACCAAGAAGATAGAACAACCATTCACTACCATAGTAGGGAAAAATATACTATGGTACTAGTGAATGGTTGTTCTATCTGTTTTGTTACAAACATTCTTTAAAATATCTTCTTTTGTGTGTAGCAGAAGAAAGAAACTCATACAGGTTTGGAACAACATTAAGGTGAGTAAATGATGACATCATTTTTTTAAATTCAGTATTTACAACAAATACACCTTCATCTTGGATGCCCTGAGGGTAAGCAGATAAACATCAAATTCACTATCTCTTCAAAGGTCCACTGAAATCAAAATTTAAGTTTTTTTAGCTTTTAGTATAACTGTGTTAGCCTTAAAGTTATGAATAAGCTGGTATGTTCCAAAACTATGACAAAATTTGTATTTAGGAGAAAAGCATTCAAAATTTACAGTCTCCCACTTCAGTTAAAAAACGAATCTCAGATTTTGGTGACATCATCGCAGACTTCACTTTCTCATCAAATCTTCTGTCCAATCAAAATGATCTCTAAAGCCCGCCCCCTTACACTGCTGAAGCGGCTGCTGAAATCGGTCAGTTGTTAACACACATTTACTAATTTCTACATCACAGACTACAGACACGAGAGCACAGCGCGGATCATATGCGCGAGTCCGCGCAGACAACAAACATATCGACCCATTTGAATTCTGCACAGAATGCTGCATTTTAAAGCGATATGGAGGAGATTATGATGGTAAACAGTGTTAAAGGAAACTGGCTTTACCAAACAGGAAGGTCTGCTCTTGCGCTCTAGTCAAACTGTATATTAACAAAACGCTATTGGCTGTTTCAAAAAAGGGGAGGAGCTGCTAACAGCTGGAGCTGTTTCAGGGGAAATTACATCAACACATTGAATAATGCGGTGCGTTTAAAGGCACTTCAGTGGACCTTTAATACTACACACATTCAAACTATATATAGAACATGTCTTATAGCAGTCATTCAGTAATTAATTATTCAAAGTAAGTACCTACTTGAGAGTGTGTGATTTTGGAACGCATCCATCTTTTCTTCCCTATTATGACGTATATCTGTGTAAAACGGCTTCTTGAACAAGAAAAAATGTAGGGTGGGATTTTGTCCTAGATTTCGGATGGTTGTGTTTTGCTATTGGTTGCTCTCATGTGAGTGACAGGTTGCTCCACCCTCACACCGGTAAACACATCATTAGAGAAAAGATGTGGCTGCAAGAGGGTGTTATTAGGGAAGTTATTAGCCTTGGTTATTTTGTGTATTTTTATGTGCTAGGATAAATCACTTATATTAATTCGACACGACTTACCTCAATGAATCACTCCATAGGTGATGACCAGAAAGACATGAGTTCTTCAGAGCGTTGTTTAGCAGACAGTCTCATCTTGCTGGTGAAGAAGGATTTTGGCAGTCAAAAGCTTTGGCTCCTGCCTCAGATACAGTGGCAGATGGGAGAGACGCTTCGACAGACAGCCGAACGTGCCCTTGCAAGTCTTCCAGGTAAGATTTTTGTGGCAATATCCGTTTAGACAGCTTCAGGCAGGTCTGTTTTCCCTGTGGATCAAACATTTTAATAGGCTGTTTACAGTTTAACCGCTTAATTACTGGTTAAAGAAAAGCTTAGTATGGTTTGTACTTTTAAAAATAGTTTGACAAAGTCATAAAAAAATATAGGTTTCTTTTTTATTCATTTCCAAAACCATAGTAGGTATTATGCACAAAATTGTAATATCAGAGAAATTCAGCCAAACAGAGTTATGATAAAGTGAATGTGCTATAGGTTAAATTATTAGCTTTGTTTAATTTGACTTGTGTAGGTGCTGATCTGAAGGCTACTTTCCTTGGTAATGCACCCTGTGGATTTTACAAATACAAATACCCAAAGGACATTCAGAAAGAGGGCAGTGTTGGAGCCAAGGTGTTCTTCTTCAAAGCTGTGCTGTCCAGTCATAAGCACTTACCCCTGGAGAAGAATTCATTTGCCTGGGTAAAAAAGGATGAACTCCAGGACTTTCTGAAGCCAGAGTACTTGAAACAAGTCAGACGCTTCATTATGGCTCTGTAATATGGGAAGGAACCAACAAAACGGAGTATTGGTGGATAATCGTGGATTCCATAAGTTTGGACCTTAGATCCAATCTAATGATGGCAAATAACAATATGAGCAATGTTCAGATTGCCTTATATGGGTTTTACATTATGTCCCATATGCTTGTATGTTGTCACCTGCCTGGTATCTGTATATTTATTTATATTGCTTGGTAAATGGAAACGTCTGTGACAGTGTATACAATATTAAAAATGGTCCATTTTATAGCATATGATCTCCTTGTTTTATGTTTATCAGCGCACATATTTTGTCTTTTAAAGTACTACCACTTGAGGGCAGTAGATAGATGAATAATAGTGGTCAAAGGCCATCCAGTGGGAACCCCTTCCCTCTTTTTAAAAATACAAAGGATATCCAATTATGCTTTTGGTCGGTATCGGTCTTGTCAAATTTAAATGCCTTGTACTTGGGGTTTTTCTTATGCACTTTTATGTCTTTCTCTTGCTCAGCTGTCAAATAGTCATTGACTTTTGTGCTGCTCCGGTGGAAATTGGGATTAGTTTTACAATGAATTATTTAGGCACCTTGATTATGTAGGTCTCTAAAAATTGGCTGTAGACTGTCATTACTGCCAGTGTTTTGGAATTTGAAGGAGAAATGACTTTCAGAATTCCTCATTAATTGTGCAGCTGTGAGCTGTGCAGTGGGTGACATTTTAAAGAGAACATACTTGAGAAAGGAGATCGTTTTTAGAAAAACCTCAGCGGGGAGGATATGACCCACATTTTGCTTGACAATTTTTCTGAGATTAAGAGTCATGGTCATCACAAGAGGGGGTCTTTATACCCCAAAGCTGAACACTCCCTATACATTTAATGTTTAATTTGTTTTGTCATTGTTCAACAGCAAAATATTCTTTCATTTTAAAGTGAAAATGTACAGTTAATAAACAATATAATGCAATATTATGAACAATAGTATGGAAATAAATAATAATTTGCGTAAGTATTCATCCACATCAAGTCAGTTTTAATTTGATGACAGCCATTTCAGCCTTGAGTTGTGGATTATTTTCGCTGACCACTGCGATTTTTCTTCAATCTTTTTTCCAAAGCTGCATGCTTCTTTCTGCAAAACTGCTCCTTTCAAGTCTATCCATAGGTTCTCAACTGGATTGAGAATGATTTGGCCATTTCATATGAACGTTGTCTTTTTTAGCCTTTCAGCTTTTTGTGAGTGTTTTGTTGGAAAACAAATCTCCCAAGTCACATGCAGTCTTGCAGATTTTGTGACTTTCAAACCTGGTCAAGGCTTCAAGAGCTTTTTAGTGTTGTTGAACTCCCTACTCACCAGGACATTTTAGTTGTCGCACGAATAGAGTGTGTTGAATAGAGAGATATCTAAAACATCCGGGGGACTGGAGTTGAGAACACTCTCGTGTTGTGCTAAAAATCCTTTACCTAACTTGCTGTTCCAGCCTTTAAATATCTCGTTCAAAGCACATTGAGAAGCTACGGTGGCCGACACAGGACACAGATGTCATCGTCTGAGAGAGAAGAGGGCTACTACCATGCTGGCGCAAAATGATGGTAGATAGAAATTTCTCAAATAAAAATGGATCATTATGTAAGGTCTTTATACACCACTAAAAACATAGTTATGTATATTCTATTTAATTTCTGTAAATAGATCCTCATAAATACTACACACTGCACCTTTAAAGGGAAAGCACTCATTTTTAATAAGGCAGCTGTACATCAAGTATATAATGAAAACATTTGTGCGAATTCTACTAAATGATACGTACATTTAACAGTATGATTTTTATACCTGTTACATGTAGTGTTTGGCTAACATGCATTTTGTTTGATTGCCAAAAAGCTTTATTTTAAACTCTTCAGACCACAGAACCAACTTTTTCAGCGGGCTCTTGTGACCTTCCTGTTAACACAGTCACTTGGTTTTTGAGGACAGCCAACTCTAGGTAGATTTACAGCAGTGCCATGCACTTTCCATTACTTAATTATTGATTTAACTATACTACTCCAAGGGATATTCAATGACTTCTTGAAGTCTTCTTGTAGCCATCCCCAGACTTGTACTTTTCAATTACTTTTCCACTTAATTGCTTGGCAAAAATAATTGTTTGTCTTTTCTTTCTCTTTTTTTTTTTGCTTTAATGATGTAAGTTCTGTCACAACATTGACTCACCATAGTTTGGCTCTTCTAGAGTTGTTGTTTTTATACAATCAATTGAAACTGACTATATACAAATTATTTAAATATTTACTTGATTTTTATATTTATTTGTCATATTAAAAGGGTGGATATTTATTGTTTTATTTTAAATCCATTCTTTTCCTGCAGGCCAATGTCAAAAAAGCCACAAGAAGTCCACTGTGATTCATTGCTGTAAAGCAACAAAACATGAAAAAGTATTTTATAGGTACTGCATCTCAAGTCTACCGTTAATTCAGATATTGGCATATTGTTCAAGTTTTATTAGTTCACATATGCTTTCTGCACCTAAGCGTCCTCAAGTGTCTAACCTAATAACAGGGAGAAAAAGAACATTATGCATGTTTGCTGTGAAGACATTTCAGCCTAACTCCCATTTCAAATTAAATTGGCCACATTTAGCTCATAAACACGCTTTACTTCAACAACCTAATTTATAATTGAAGGTTAAAACGGGGGCTCTGAGGTCTTAAGAGACATCTAAATGGAGCTGGGAAAGCAATAAATGGGTCCGGGTACGAACCTTCCCTCCCTTTAAAGACCTCAAACGCTGAGCTCAGCTATATGAGATCAGGTGAGGTTATTGAGGGGATGTACCACAATTATCTGATCAGCATGTTTGGTCCTCGCTCGTGTCTCACACCCCTATCACAGTGCTTTGTCATGTCTGAGAGGATTAAACACTCTTTGATGAAATTAGAATTGATATTAGAACTGCATTTTTTCCCCCTCTGTTCTGTTTGTTTGTTGTTAGACACCAAGTCCCATTTCAAATTAAAGTGAATTACTGCTGCTTAAAAACAAAGCCTAGAGTCAATCGATAATTTATAATGTGCAGGGAACAATGAAAAATCTTTTAGTTGTTAGAAATAAAGTCCCACGGGAGAAACTGAACCCCAGTTAACTTAACACTGTTTCCATTAGCTTTTTTTTAATCCACGAAAGCTAATTTGGACTAACTGAGCAGGCAAAGAGTCTATTAGTCTATAAGACTTTATGCTTGTATTATATACCATAAAACCTCTTTGTGACAGCCCTCTTCAACATTCTTCTAGATGCAAATTGTATTCTAAGAGACTCAGTGTACAGGATTTTGGTCCACTAAGTAAAAACTCCTTATTTTGAATTTAATTTAAAGCTACACTGTGTAACTTTTTTAGTTTATTCTTAGCTAAAACACTTAGTTCTTTCAAAAATATATGTGCTCATTAATGTATATTTACTTCTTTCAAGTAAAGTATTCTCGTAAGTTTATAATATGCCATTGAAAATACATACGGGTGAGGGGTTCGAATGCCGGTCGCCATGTTGCCCCTCCATCTTTAAAGTACATTAGCCAAAGAGGGACATACCCATAAATTCAAGCTTCGCCTTACACGTTTTAACACATGATGGCACCATGTCAAATGTGAAGAGGGGGATTGCCATGTTAATCTTAGACTAAATGATGAAATTGACCAATTCACAAGATTAACTGAATGCAATCACCGACATGTTATCCTCAATAACCCCGTCTCCAGCATGATACCCAGACATTTTTAATATTCCGATCTAATATGATTTCTGACCTGTAAGGTTGCCATAATAATAATCATACACTGTTTGTTAATAGGCCAGAGGAGAACTGGCACCTCGGGCGATCATGTCCTGATAGAGTTTTGGTTACTTGCCAATGTCGCCTTTGGCTTGGCTTGCCTAGTTTTGGACACAAAAATTTCAATCCAAGTTATTCAACTAAATATCCAAATAAAATTAATTTATTAGGTCTTAATTAATTGTATAGAAACAACATTGTCGCTATATGATAAATCAAAATAAGCTGATAACATCACCGTTTTCCCCAGAATGACTGTACAGCCGAATCAAATTTGGTTGCAATATTGTCCTGTTGAACACCGTGAAGCTGCTTTGACACAAACAGCATTGTAAAAGCATTGAGTTGATCACAGACTGATCGACTCCATGCCACGCCACATTGCTGAATTAATTCAGGCAAAAGGAGACCCAACTAAGAATTGAGTGCTGTACATGCTCTTTTCAGTTGGCCAAGATTTCTACAAATCCTCTCTTTATATTGTCTTAAGGAATATTCAAATTTTCTGAGATACTGAATTTGGGATTTTCCTTAGTTGTCAGTTATAATCATCAAAATGAAAAGAAATAAACATATCAGCATGTGTGTAATGTAATATACAAGTTTCACTTTTTGAATGGAATTAGTGAAATAAATACATTTGTGATGATATTCTAATTATATGACCAGCACCTGTATTTTGAGAATAACAGAGAGCCTAACACAGATCCTTGCCACATTACATAACTTACCGACGTTATCTTTAATTAGACAAATTGGTAACGTTTTGATAGATACGATCTAAACCACTTGCTTTAATATTGTAGACAATCTAAGAGTATTTTATGATCTATGGTGTTGAATGTGGCACTAAGGTTAAGTAAAACTAGTATTGAGATACAGTCTTGGTCAGCAGCTAAGAGTAAGAGCACAAATGAGCGAAAACTATTTTCTTCATGGTTTTATAGACAGAAATGAAAGATTTGAAATAGGTCTGTAATTTGCTAGAGATAAAGACGAGTTAATAATATTGAGAAGAGGCTCCTACAGGTAACAACTCTTTCAGTAGTTTAATGGACTGGATCTAATAAACATGTTGTTGGTTTAGATGCAATGATAAGTTTATTTAGCTCTCCCTGTCCTATAATTGTAAAGCACTGCAGTTGTTCTTCAGGGGTGATAATTGAGGCCTAATCATAAAATGCTGTCAAAAGTTGTACATTTATAATTGTATTTCTGATGCTTTTGATTTTTTTAGTGAAGAAATTCATAAAGTCATTACTACAAAACTAATGGAATATTTTGTTCAGGTTATATCTGTTTATTTGCTAATCTAGCCATTAATTAAAAATTAATAAATAAACCTGTTTTTTTTTATTATTTTCTATTAGTTTACGGATATACTCAGCCCTGGCTGCTTTTAGAACCATTTATTCATCAAAAAATTGCTTTGTGTTTCTTGAGCAGTATCAGCATATTATAATGATTTCTGAAGGATCATGTGACACAGAAAATTCAGCTTTGACATCACAGGAATACATTACATTTTAAAGTGTAATCAAATAGAAACCTGTTATTTTAAATGAGTTTTTACTGTAGTTTTTATCAAATAAATGCAGCCTTAGTGAGCAGAAGAGACTTCTTTCAAAAACAAATTAATTTATAAACAAAATAATTTAATCATTAAACATTTTATGAATGTCTTATTTAATGTGTTACCTTTTTTTATAAATACATTTTAAAGTAGTTTCTTTCCTGTCACATTGTCTGCAGATCCTCTAGCACCAGCCAATGGACCCCAATTTGAAATCCATAAACCTGCTCATACAGTTTCTCTACAGTGTTCCCAGAACATTTAAAAATAAATTCATTACACTAATGTTTAGAACAAATTTATAACAGACACTATTTGCTGGGATCTTCTGGCAAATAATTAAACAAATTGAAATTAAAAGTGTGTCTTGACATTTGACAGTCCCTTTGAGGAAAATCTGACACTGGGTAACCTTTACGGGGGGAAAAAACAACATAAAATGTGTCATTAAATATGGGTTCCTTGAGCACAAAGCAAAGGGTGCCATTAGGTGCCATTACCAGTTATAGTCAATGATTTGTTGCTTTTCCATTCCTGGCCTTAGGTCAGCTCTCAAACACTATGCTGCAGATGCACTTTTGTGAGTGTGCTCCTTTGAAAAGTCATTACATTGGTAAGAAAGCAAGATGGGTATGACCCCCTTGGCAAAAAAGAGCTTCTGGAAATTGCCCCATCCATCATAATTACACCTATTGGGCAGTGCTAAGGAAGACGGGGGGAGCGAGCCCCTTCCCTGACCTGGTACGGATTCAAAGAATGGGACGACTGAAATTGATCTGAAATCCCTTTGGGTGAAATAGCAGGATTAGGAATGTTGGAAGAAGTCCCAGTTAGGGTGAGAACTATAGATTTTACAATGGCTTTTGGGAAATTTCCCATTGTCTGGTTATTATATATCTCCATAGAATCCATTTGATGTTTGTTCTTGATTTCTCACCCTACCAACTATTTACGGCTTCATCGTCACCCTCTCGAACTTCTTTCACAACAATCTAGCCATAATGTGTTAATGGGAGAAGCTATTTTGAGAGAGTGTTGGCAAATTGTAAATGTTTGCTTCTGAAATTGTGTCAGTGAATTGCAGGAATTAGCTGTTAAAAAACTATGAATCACAATAAATGCACATTTTTGAAAGCAATTGCTCCACACCGGCCTGCCAAATGAAGCAATTACTGTTCGCACTTGTTTGTTATGTTTAAATTAAGCCATAGAAGCCAGGAGAAGACGCTGGGGGTCATCAATCAATTAATGCTCAACAATTCACATTAACGTTCAAAAACACCGTGGTGCAACACAAAATGTGTAATTAGTGAGAAACATGTGGCTACATCATGCATGCCTTTGGCTGAGCTTACCGTATTGAATCCCTCCACAGAGTAAATAAATAAATAAAGTACATGAAATGTTTATGCACACTTTATTCTGAAGCCAAACACATTAAGCTAAAATAGGACAGTGTTTTTCTTTTGTAAATTGAGAAAGCATTTTAGGCAATGCTAATATTTAGTAATTAGACCCAATAATTCATTTCATTTCACTTTATTTTTTAATTTAACATCTTACTTTTTGATGCCAACTTAGAGTCTGCAATTTCAGCAGAAGAAAATCACTGAAACAAATGACTGTAAGCTACAACACGAGTCACTGGATCTGTGTCCGATCAAACAGACAAGCTACTGTATAGAAAGGTGTCACAATACACAATGATTTCTGACCTGTAAGGTTGCCAGAATAATAATCTTACAAGGTGTGTTAATAGGCCAGATGAGAACTGGCACCCGACTGAGTCTGGTTTCTCCCAAGGTTTATTTTTCTCCATCATGCCCCGATGGAGTTTTGGTTCCTTGCCACTGTCGCCTTGGCTTGCTCAGTTGGGGACACTAAAAATATGATTAAAGTTATTCAACTTATTATACAAATAAAATGTATGAATTAGGTCTTATTTATTCTATAAACTATAATACTGATCTGCCAACATTGTCGCTATATGATAAATTAAAATAAGCTGATAACATCACTGTTTTCTCCAGTACGACTGTACAGCCAAATCTAATTTTGTCGCAATATTATCCTGTTTGACACTGTGAAGCTGCTTTGACACAATCGTGATTGTAAAAGCGCTATATAAATAAAGTTGATTGATTGATTGAAACCTTGGGTCCTGCCATTCATGTGGATGTTACTTTGTCACACTACCCATCTAAGCATTGGTGCAGACCATGTACACCCTTTCATGGAAACAGTATTCCCTGATGGCTGTGGCCTCTTTCAGCAGGATAATGAGCTTGCCACAAAGCAAAAATGGTTCAGAATGGTTTGAGTAGCATAACAACAAGTTTGAAGTGTTGACTTGGCCTCAAATTCCTGAGATCTCAATTCAATCGAGCATCTGTGGGATGTGCTGAACAAACAAATCCGATCCATGGAGTCCCCACCCCGAAACTTATAGGACTTAAAGGATCTGTTCCTAACATCTTGTTGCCAAATTCCACAGCACAGCTTCAGGGGTCTAGTGGGTACATGCCTCGACTGGCATGTCTCGTAAATTTCAATAACATGTAACCTACTTCTAATTGTAGATGCATGAAAAAGAGTAAAAACCTATTGGCCCCAATTTGCAATATGGCTACTTGTAAAGCTATTTAATTTAAATTAACTTAATTATATTCTTTCTCCCACACACGCAGAGGACTTACAAATAATCATGCATGTAATGGCATTACATTTAATAGCAGGCAAACATTTCCATTGTAAATAGGGCTAAATGAGAGATACAGAGATATTGATTGTTTTCCTAAATTATGTTAGTTCACTAAGATCAAAACACAAAAACAACAGCCTTTTTTGGAAATCTTCTTACATCACCTTTCCGAGTTTATATCTCAGAATTCAGATTTTATAACTCGCTTAAAATTGTTAAAAAAAGTTTGAATTGTGACTTTATATCACGTAACTGCAAGTTTATATCTCAGAGTTCTGACTTTATGACTCATAATTGTGAGAAAAAAATTCATTTTCAAAAAATCATTTTTTATTTGGTGGCAGAAACAGGCTTGCATAAATAAACACTAGGCCAATGTTATATATTTTGTTCAGTTGAATGCTTTATATCCAAATCAACAATATCCCGAATGTTTACAACTATTTGTAAATCGTAAGAAAATTGCTATTTTAACCAAAGAGCCGGGATGTCTGAGGGAGTCGCCTGTCAATTGAGTCATATCTGCGTTACCCTCTGCGTCTGGTTTTAGCTGGCAGAAATGCTTTACTCTTAGCATTGTGCAACAAGATTCAGAGTAACGTTATTACATCATTTTAAACACACTTAAAGGTGGGGTAAGTTTTATTTCACAACCGTTTTACAAAACGGACTCGGGCCGAGTGCAATAACAAACTTGTAATCAATCAGCAGGTGAGGGGCGTGTCTACTATTGATGGTGAGAAGAGAGGCTCAGTGCACGTCATTATTCAAAACACACAAGTCAAACAGGACAGACATTAGCAGAGAACTAATACACTCCTGAACAAAATCTTAAGACCAGGGGATTCATTGAAGTTTTACACATTTCGCACTTGTGGATCATAACCGGGTTGTAAGTGCTGCTTCAAAATGCCAAAAGAAGAAACAGGAGCAAGAGACAAAAAATAGAGAGTAGGCAATTTATTGAAAAATGCATTTAAACTGAAACAGGCCGTTCATCAGCTGATCAAAAGTTTAAGACCATAGCCATAAAAAGGTCAAATCTGCGCAAAAATATGGCTTTCATGGCATTGTCCTTAAAGCAGTCATACTGTCAAGATCTCCTGATGGCAAAGGCAAAAAGGCTTTCTCTCTTTGAACGTGGCAGGATTGTTGAGCTGCACAAGCAAGGCCTTTCGCAACGCGCCATCGCTGCTGAGGATGGACGCAGTAAGACAGTCATTTTACATTTCTTCAAAAATCCTGAGTTATGGGACAAAAAAGTCAAGTGGTTGTCCGTGTTGGGTCCGTGAAGACACAGTCTGTGAAGTCGATCCTCAACCCAAATTAAGGCCCTTACTGATGCTGACTGCAGCCCAATAACCATAAGACGTCATCTGCTAGAGAAGGGCTTCAAGAACAAAAAACGTCTTCAAAGGCCACGTCTCCTCCCATGACACAAACTTGCCCGTTTAGAATTTGCAAGGGAGCACCAAACTTGGGACATTGAAAAGGGGAAGAAAGTTTTATTCTCTGACGAGAATTTTTTTTAACCTGGACGGTCCTGATGGCTTCCAACGTTACTGGCATGACATGGACATCCCACCTGAAATGTTTTCTACGCGGCACAGTGGAGGAGGCTCCATCCAATAAAATAAAATAAAATAAAATTTATTTGTAAAATACAAATAAAATTTATGATTTAGGTTTTAATTCTATAAACTATAATGCAGATCTGCCAACATTGTCGCTATATGACAAATTAAAATAAGCTGATAACATCACTGTTTTCTCCAGAACGACTGTACAGCCAAATCTAATTTTGTTGCAATACTGTCCTGTTTGACACTGTGAAGCTGCTTTGACACAATCGTGATTGTAAAAGCGCTATATAAATAAAGATTGATTAATTGATCATGATCTGGGGTGCTTTTTTTTCAACGGGAAAATGGAGCTTCAGGTTGTGCAGGGGCGTCAAACGACGACTGGCTATGTGGATCTGTTGCAGCGGGCATCCCTCTTGACCGAGGGCCCCCGTCTGTGCGGTAATGACTGGGTCTTTCAACAGGACAATGCTGCAATTCACAAAGCCCGCCTGACGAAGGACTTCTTCCAGGAGAATAACGTTGCTCTTTTGGACCATCCTGCGGGTTCCCCTGATCTAAATCCCATTGAGAACATTTGGGGATGGATGGCAAGGGAAGTTTACAAAAAGGGACGTCAGTTCCAGACCAAGGATGCCCTTCGTGAAACCATCTTCACCACATGGAGCAACGTTCCCACCAGCCTCCTGGAAACAGTCACATCAAGCATGCCGAAACGAGTTTTTGAAGTGATCAACAAGAACGGTGAGGCTACTCACTACTGAGTCCTTTTTTGACACTTTTAGTACTGTTGTGCATTTATTTTTGGGCTATGGACTTAAACTTTTGATCAGCTGATGAACGGCCTGTTTCAGTTTAAATACAGTTTTCAATAAATTGCCTACTCTCTATTTTTCGTCTCTTGCTCCTGTTTCTTCTTTTGGCATTTTGAAGCAGCACTTACAACCCGGTTATTATCCACTAGTGCGAAATGTGTAAAACTCGCAATGAATCCCCTGGTCATAAGATTTTGTTCAGGAGCGTATATGCTGGTTTTTGCTGGAATATGCTCATGTGTTGTGTTCTTGGCATCATCAAACCATGCCTATGTTTTGAATATAGGCAACCTCTAGTGATCAGAAAAGTTACATAGTGCACCTTTAAACCCTCCTCATATGAATGCTCAGTATGGACCATTAGACATCAAAACACAGAATGTGTCTAACCTTATGCAACATTTCCAGTTGTGGGAAATTATTTGTTATAATAGGGCAACACTGAAGCTAAACTGAATCACAAAGAGCCTCTTTGAAAGTGTGATTGCCAAACTACTGCAGTTGGATTTTGTTGTCATAGGTCAGTAAATATTGGAACATGAAACAGCCAAAGCAATTTCACAGGTTAATTAAAAGTTTACTGACATTGCCCCATCTATAATTTTATGTCCAGCTCTACATTTTAATCACCCTAAAAATCTACACTGATAACACTAATAACCGCTTTTCGCTCCAATATCATCATCTCCCTAAGGATTATCAGAGTCCTTGAGAAATCCACTCTCACTAGAAGGAGATCTCATAATTAGATCTGTCCGTCCTAATGCATTCATGATATAGATGGCATAAGGTGTTAAACCCATGCGCACATAATCACCAATTGTACTCCTTGCTGCCTTTTTAAATGTTTTATTCTCTTTCGTGGTCTTGTTTTTTTGCCCTTTCCCATACAGAGGAACTGATTAGGTGGTGTTTGTCAGTCAATAGATTGCTATAGATTTGAATGATTGCTGTGTGGTTCTCTTAGCCGCTGCTCCATCACGTTGTCTGAAAACGCTGGGTCTTGTTTGTCATGGAATCAATATGCACTTCACACTACAGCTTTCCAGAACAGTGTGTTTGTCATCAGTTAGTTTGGATGTGAAAACGGTATTTCAAACTAGAGTGTGAATTAGGAAAACTGGAATTGGTGGGCTTTTATGAACAGTCCATTCTAAAACACAAAAGTGAACTGCTGCTTTTTTAATGATTTGCATCTTTCCACACTCCTGGTCACACTTATATATTGCATCTCTTCTGGCACATAGTGTCTGAATACATTTGCATTCAATCTTTAATTTGTTTCACTACCTCATTTCACTGCAGATAGATTAATAACATTGTCCCAATATAATATAGACAATCTCTTTCTGGCAGATTCTCATTTGGCAACACTGAACTGGCATTCCTCCTGTTTTTTTCTGAGTTTTCTCTCAAGGCATATATCTTGACAAGCTAATGATCCAATTATGTGTCCATCTCAAAAATCTATATATTTTTTAAAACTTCAGATTGTCAATCACAGAATTATTTTTGTTTATGGCTTTAATCTACAGACCATTTGTGCTTTTTAAGGCAACAATTACAGTTCTTTTTACTTTACCTGAACCCATGTATTAAACTGCATCCCACACCAATTTTGAACTTCAATAATACCTTAAATCATGAGTCTTGTAGAGGAAAGGTATGCTTTTTTAAACTCACACTTTTGTTTGAAATCAGTAAAATACCACCTTGAAGAGCAACCAGCAAGAACACCATAGTAACCACCTAGCAACACCCTAGCAACCAGTTCACCTAAGTAACAGCATTGACAATCCTGACAACTACCTACAAACTCAGACAATATTTTGCACAAGCAAACAAGCACCACTCACTTTATATGGTACCAGCATCATGGTCTGGATGAGTGGCAGCTTGGCATTACCCTCTGTCTATTTAGGATGATTGAGGAAACTCAGGCAGTGAAAATTACGCAAATGTCACATTCCCATAAGTTAAACTTGTCACATCTGAATGTCACTGCTGATGTTTAATCATACTATGAATACAGCTGGTACATATTTTATTGTTGTTTATTTAATTTTCATGGTTTGTGGATTATTGACTGCTTAAATCTCAACGTCTGGCATCGTAATCCTGCTGTGGTATCTTTACATGATCCACTCTCACTTCAGCTGAGAGACATCTTACTGGCATACAGTAGAGTGGCAGCACTCAGCTGCTTTATAATACATGCAGTCAGGGCCATAGCTGGGAATTATGGCCCCCCGGAAAAAGCTTGATGTGGGCCCCCGACGCCACTCATATAATATACAGTGGGCCTAAAAGATGGGCCCACATCTGGTAATAGGGATTATAATAAGGATTTCTTACAAAACAGACAAATAAATCAATAATAAAAAAAAAGTTTTGACTGATTAAGCAATTGTCCTGGCCTCCCTTTCTTTTTCATAACATTATTTTCATTTTCAGTCAGTCTAACTGTACAAAGTTTTTTCTAACTTCAACTGTTCTCGGAGCATTGGTCCTGTTCACTAGTTGGGGTAGGACTTGCATTTGTTTGGGATCTCTCTCCTTTTTGCTGCTAACTGATCTGAAATAAATAGGCCTAATAACCGTCGGACTAAACTATCTTTTAGGGAGGGGAGAAAGAGGAGACTTGGAAAACTTGTTTGTATTGCAATTTTTTGTGGTTGATTCACAGATATACAAATGTGTAACAACAACGACTTATGAGTTTAATGTCTCGGGGAATAATTAACTCAAAAGGGATTTAATATTCAATATTCATGAATTTATGAATATGATTTGCCAGTTGTTCATTACGTATTAAAATTTTCCGATAGGGAAAATTGTTTAATTAAATACAAGTAACCCTTTACGGAATTGCTTGAAATTATCCTACTAAGTTTGTCCTGCAAATTAGTTATAGACTTTTCAAATCAATTCTCAATAAAGGGATTACTGCTTTACGAACGCATAAGAAACATTAACTTTACTGATCAGGATAAGTTCAATATTTCAAATGGTCATACAGTTTACTTTACTAACATAGTAGCATAAGCAGTTAGGTAACGTTTAGATCGCAAGTTTCATTGACTTTGTGTATGTGGCAGAATAACAGATTCAACTCATTAAATGTCTTTTGAAGGTTTAATAAACACAGACTAAAAATAACACTACAATTCACACAGAAAGTACATACTAAATATGCATCAAGAGAGTAGAAGTATAGATATTAACGAAAGAATACATAAAAGAGAATAATGAATAGACTGAAGTTAGAGAGAGATAAAAGAGAGAGAGAGAGACAAAGAGAGAGGGAGAGAGAGAGACAAAGAGAGTGGGGGAGGGTAAGAAACAGCTTTCCTTCAGTTCAACCAAATACGACCTTCACGGAGTTAATTTATCCCAACGGGAGAATAACACACCCTCTTTACAGCAGTAAGAATAAGAATACTTGCATTCTTTTTGGTTTCGTTTTGGCTTCTCGCTTGTGTGCGTATGTGTCTCTGCGTGTCTCTGCGTGTCTCTGCGTGTCCGGCGGTCCTTTCCGAGGTTGGGAGGGAAGCGGCTGTTTGCTTTAGCGATGCTTCGTGTTCTTGAAGATCGGATTGTAGAAGAGAAGATTTTTGGAAGAGATGAGGCCTGCTTGGAGGGCCTGCATTGGTGGCATGGCTTAAGGGCCAGCCACGATGACGTGTTGGTTCAGCCAGAGAGAGAAGAGAGAGGAGAGGAAGAGGAGGAGGGCATCCGAGGTCCTCCTTTTATGGTCTGGCCGTAGTCCCACCCTCCAGGGTTAGACTTAACCAATGAGATTGTTGGGATTTCCCGGCGGGAAATTCCTCAGCAGACTTTATTGCCCTTTGTTTGAAAGTTCGACTCAGTGGGTCTCTGAGTCTTCATACTATAATTAATGCAACAAACACACACTGCATTTTCTGAATAAGTGATATACATGGAAGTGTAAGTCGTGAAGTGAGCATTAATTTGATAGGAGACATGACATATATGAGGTTATCTGAACTAGTAATTTGTTAAGACAAAGATAAAAAGATGCAAAATACCATACAGAATAAACATTTTACAAGACAGTTATGTGTTTACATATAATGTCCTGGGGTGCATGTTCATTTATAGATGGTTTGTCTATAATTTGAGGCAAAAGCTCTGTGTCTTTGTGTCTGAAACTTCATGTGGCCAAATTCCTTTCGGGGCCATAAAAACACCTTATCAGATGGTTTCCAGGGTGACTGAAGAATCTCCCTCTGCTGTGTTGGGGGAAGGTCTGCTAGTGAGCACAACTTTCAAAACATATTTGTTAAATGTAACTGGCGATTGTGTGTTTGATTCGCCTAAGTCGCTACATAATCCCCCCTTTCGCTAGTTGTTGTCCCTCCTATGGACAACAACGAGCGATATCAAAGATTCAGGAAGATCAGACACACCATAGCCATGTTAGGCTCCAGTTGTTTGTGTCTCCTGAAGTGATGGTCGTTCCACGGCAGATAAGGCAGACAGTAGCCAGTTCAGGTCTCTGTGCTTGTGCAGCAGGTGTCGAGGCAGCAGGTGCCCTGACGGTGCGTCACCTGTCATCCAGAAGTCCGTTTGTGTAGTGCAGGTGTGCTGTGGGCTTTCTGCAGCCCTGGGTGGAACCATGTTCCTCGCAATGGCCAGTCAGTCCTTTAGGTCTCCTGCCTAGGAAGATGGACTGTGTATCTTGACACTTTTATGTCTTATGCTGACTAGGAACTTTTCCAGAGCGTGCCTCGCATTGTGGCCAGGCTGGGTGCCTTCTGGTGATCCACTTTGGTTTCTCTGTTTCAAAGTTCAAAGTCATTGGGGTTTTGAGAATCCCTTCAGAGGCGGCCTTGTGTTCGTTTAAGGCCTTCTTTCTCAAATCACATGCATGATATAGTGTGGGGCTTGGCAGTATTGCCTACAAGGTGACTAACTGGTGCTGGAGGAGAAGGTTCTTGAAGCTGGTGTAAGGTTAGGCAGAGGGCTTGGGCTCCTCCCCCCCCTTTGCGTTTGTGTGCAGGGCTGGAGGAGCTTGCGCTGCTGATGTGAAGTTCAGGAGAGTATGTCTTTCTTTTGAGGATTCATTTGCAGTTGGTGATCAGCAGTCCAGGTTGCTCTCTCAGTACGATGCCCGAGGCTGGACCCGGTGTGATGATGTCTGGTGGTGGCTGGCCTCTGATTGTCTGGAGGCACAGGAGCATGATCACGGCCGCGTTTCTTAGGCATTTCCAGATCTGTTGCATGGCCTCAGTAGTGAAGTGGATGCCTCTGTCTGAGTTGATTCTCAGTGGCAATCTTGACAGGAAAAAGATGTGATTCATCAGGTGGTATGCCGTGGTCTGGGCGGTGTCGTTGGGTGCTGGTTGACACTCCACCCACTTGGTAAACTGGCACACCACTGTGAGAAAGTACTTTTTGCCTTTTGTGGACCTGGGCAGGGGTTCTACCCGGTCGATTTGTAGATTTGACCATGGGAACGTGGTCCCTCTGTGTTGCAGTGGGGCTCTGTGGTTCGGGTTTGCTGGTTGGAACCGGCAGCGAACTAGCCCTTCTCTAACATACTCTGCCGCATCTTGATGCATCCCAGGCCCATATGCCACCTGTTTCAGTGTGTCATACGTGGCTCTGGTGCCGTGGTGTCCCGCACATGGTGTGTTGTGGGCGTACATTAGCATCACCCCCCTTTGCGACCGTGGCACTACAAGCTGTGGCGCTGTGTTGCCATCGGGTGCACACCAGAGAATGTTGTCCATAATACGCATCATGTGTCTGGAGTTATGTAGATGCTTGTGGCTAGAGTCATCAATGAGCTCAGAGTCAGTGATAGGGTGGTTGGAGGGGTCTGAGAGGTGGTCAAGAATTGTCTTTATTGCAGTGTCAGAGGTTTGCATATCCGCAATATCGTTGTTGGAAATTTGCGGAGTTAGCGATAGCAGCTGCAAGGCCGGCATTGTAGCCGGTGTCGATCGCTTGCTGTGGGTTAGCACTGCAACAATGTGGCAGGATGTGGGGTTCGGGGGTGCCCACATGTCGCCGTGTGTTGTGTTTTTACTGATTGCATTGCACAGTGGTAGACTTTTGGTTGAGTTGTCTGCCCAC